>NC_029775.3:78668021-78673496 GCF_000817695.3 Arachis duranensis | reverse complement strand
CTGGGGCCCACTTGGTGTGTGCTGGGGCTGAGACTAAAGCTATCTACGAGCTGAAGCTTTACTTGGAGTTGAACACCAAGTTATGACGTGTTTTGGGCGTTCAACTCCGGATAATGACGTTTTTCTGGCGTTTAACTCCAGACAGCAACATGAACTTGGCGTTCAACGCCAAGTTACGTCGTCTATTTTCGCGCAAAGTATGAACTATTATATATTGCTGGAAAGCCCTGGATGTCTAATTTCCAACGCCGTTGAGAGCGCGCCAATTGGACTCCTGTAGCTCCAGAAAATCCATTTCGAGTGCAGGGAGGTCAGGATCCAACAGCATCAGCAGTCCTTCTTTCAGCCTAACTCAGATTTTTACTCAGCTCCCTCAATTTCAGCCAGAAAATACCTGAAATCACAGAAAAACACACAAACTCATAGTAAAGTCCAGAAATATGATTTTTGCCTAAAAACTAATAATATTCTACTAAAAACTAACTGAAACATGCTAAAATCTACATGAAATTACTCCCAAAAAGCGTATAAAATATCCGTTCATCAATAGGCATTAGCTAGATTGGAGAACTCATTCTGGATTGGAGAGGAGTCCAGAATCATGCACACACATCCCCTGACACAAACCTTTCATACACTCTTTTTCCTTTTCTTTTCTTTTTCTTCCTTAGTAGTAGTTCGATTTTAATTTGTACTTTTCAATTATGAACTTCGAATTTTCATTTCCAGTTTTTAATTCTTAATCTTCTCTAGTTTTCTGCACTTCCTTTCTTTTCTATTTGAATAGAGCAATGACTTCAACTAACTCTTTTTATTGGGTTAGAGAGCTCTATTGTTATTTAATGGATTAATTGTAGTTTTCATTCTTCTTCTTCTTTCTTTTCTCTTGATCTTACTAGAAAGATTTTGTTCCTCATTAAATCATTCAATTGTCTTGGGAAAGAAATTGAATGTAATTGGGTTCTTGTGATAGGCTTGGAAGAACCATGCTTGAAATCTTTCTCACATTGGATTAGGTTGGAGGTTGTTTAGAGAGATTGGATTGCTAAGGAATTGGGATCCAATCACCTAAGATTGCCAAAGAGATCAATGAATGCATTGATTGAAGAAGAGATGAGGATGAACTTGATCCGGAGAATTGCAATATCTCTTGATCCCAATGTTCATTTTATTTTTAGTTTTTACATTTACTTTATGTCATTTACTTTTCCGTACTTTACTTTTCCTATCATTTTACTTTTCTGCACTTTATTGCGTTCCTTTACTTTTCTGTTATTTACACTTCCTGCTGCTTATCACTCCAATATGCTCGTCTAACTAGGAAAATCAATCAACCATTGATTGCTTAATTCGTTAATCATCGTGGGATCGACTTCACTCTTTAGTGAGTTTTATTACTTGATACGACTCGGTGCACTTGCCGGTAATTATTGCACGGAACTTATTTTTCGCGTATCATTAATTAAGATGAATCATCTCCATAAACAATTAGACAAGTTTCGACTTTAGAGAACTTTAAAAATGTTAAAAAAATTTTCATGATTTCATCTTTTCTTTGCATGAAAGAAATTTTATGTTCTCGTTCGTTTTGGATACATTCATAGACTGTTTTTTCACAACCCATCTAAAATTAAAAAAATATTTTAAAATATTAAATATAATATAAAATTAAATTACATAATTATATGAAAGTTATGAGTAATAATTTCAGTTTTTTGTAGAAATTAATAAATACAAAAAAAAATAAAAACAAATCATCTCAAGTTTTTGATTTTCAATGTTGTCACAATTATATTATTAAAAAACTAAATACAGAGAAGAATTATTTTATACCTTATTTTAACCGAATAAAAAAATTAAGAAACCATTCATAGCTACAACATGTTTTGTAGATCAACGAAAACAAGAAGGAAAACCAAAAAAAAAAAACTTAATAACAAAGAACATAAACAGTTTTTACATGTAAATTAAAGTTCATGTTAGTTTTAAAAATAAAATAAAAATAAGAATATTAACATCTTCAATGGCTGACCTCAGATTGTGCAGAGAAAAAAGTTATTTGAGTAAATATGAAGTGAATTCATGAAAACTAAATATCAACTTATTATATTATTTGATTAAACCCAACTAGCTTCTTTTATATATATAGTTTTTCTCATTTGTTGGAAATAAGATTTATTTATTTGAAAAAGAAAAAAATATTTGGCCACCACTACTTAAACATTACCGAAAATATTTGATTGAGAAATATATCTGTAAAGGAGGTGAATTGTATTATAAATTTATGTACAAAAGATTTATTTAGATTCACCAAATATTTAATTAATTAATGTAGAGATTTATATAATTCCACCACAAAATTGGGGGACTACATTTAATGTGGCAAGGATTGATTAAGAAACAAATACACACAAAAACCAAAGATGGGTCAGTTCAACTCATTTAGGCCCATGTTGATTAAATTTGTGGACCAGGCTAAATTTATTTATAGTTTTTAAAATGTATGTTTCTTCATCACCAAAAAATATGTATATTTCTTATACACAATATATGTTTTCAAAACCAAAAAAGAATGGCTTCATTCACTTGAATAATGTATTATTTGTCCAAACCAACTTGGGTTCAGCTCACTCATCCGCTTAAATAAGTATTGAAGATTTGGATCCTTTCATTGGCCTATGGTAAATCCTTAAATAGAGCTCAGATCCTTAACGGATTAATTTTTAACCTATCGAGCTGCCGTGGAGGATATTGTGTGACAAAAAAAAAACATCATTTGTCCATTAATATTATGAGCTAAAAATCAATTATAATTATAAAAAGTGATGAAAGGATAATTAAAAAATTACTTTGGACGAGCTATGGAACCTGAAACATAAAATACAAAGTTTAGCAAAATAAAAATGGTTCATTTTTATGTATTTAATATTGTTAAAAAAATTAGTTTTTTTTTAATGTTTGATTTTTGTATTTTAAGAGTATTTGGTAGAAAAATTCTAAAATATTATGAAACTATTTATCCCAAAAAGGTTGAGTTGATAAGAGAAGGCAACATTAATGATTACGACTATGTTAGATGTACACTAAAATCAGCCACCAAAGTCAGCCATAAATATAAAATACATATTGGAATACAAATATATATTAAAAATAAAGGATAAAATACTTAAATAACCCAAAGAAAGAATAAAATTACGTAAAAGTGTCAAAGTCAAAAAAACTACATGCATATCCCGTGCATATTTATATACAAATCGAATTGATTTAATTCAAATTAGTTATTCTAATACTAAATCGAATTAACAAGATTCGAATTAGTATGGGGTTAAGAGTTGAAAATATTCTCTCCATGTAAATCGAATCAAGTAGCTTTCATTTATGTTTTCATATTTCAAACGGTAAATAGAATCAATTAAATTCGATTTACTTGAAAGCAACAATTCATCTAAATCGATGCTTATCAATTCGATTATTCTTGGATTTTTGCTTTTCTTTTTATATATAAATTTTTAATATTTTTGTGTTTTAATGATTATAAAATTTTTGGTATTCTTTAAACTCTTTATCGTAAATATAAATTAAAAATTAATTTTTGTCTTCGTTTCACTCTTACAATATAAATAAAAAATTTAGACTTTAAAATGAGTTATAAAATAATGTCATTTATATCAATATTTAATATTATTAAATAATTATGTATCAATATTATTTAACTCATTTTAAAGTCTAAATTATACTTTTAATTTAATTTTTTTTATTTTGAGTACTCATATAGATGACATTATTTTTATTCATTATCACTATTTAATATTATTTTTTTTATAATTTTGATTATGAGAGTACAAGTGATATGTCAAGTAGCATAAAAGTGAAATATGACAATATTGAATAAATCTAAAAACTATAAATATGTTAATATTGATTTGTCATAAATTGAATTATATTTAGGCTTGGTTTGGTAAAATTTTTGGAAGAAGTGCTTGTCCTTTTTAAAAGCACAAACTTCTCATTTTGTGTTTAGTAAATAAAAAAGATCATGTGTTTGTACTTGTAGCTTTTAAAAGATCGGGGTACTTTTAAAAGCAACTAAGGTGAAACTTTTCAAAGTTGACTTGTGCTTTTCAAAATTTAAAAGTATAATATAACCTTTTATATTCACTAATTTTAAAACTTAACGCTTAAATTTATGTCTTTTATAGTATTTTTAAAATTTTAAAAGCTATTTTACTAAACGTAATTATTGTTGCTTCTATTTGTTAAAAGTCATTTTTAATTTGATTTATCAAATATAAATACTACACTTTTTAAAAAGCTATCTTTTGATTTTGAAAGCTAGCTTTTGTAAGCTACTTTTAAAAGGTAAAAGTTTTATCAAACCAAGACATAATAGCGTCTCGTTAATACTTTTAACTTAAAAGTATATAGTAAATTTTTGTGTTCGTTCACCCTTATAATATTATTGTAAATTTTTTATTTATATTGCAAAGGTGAATGAAAACAAAAATTAATTTTTGGTTTATATTTTTACTAAAAATATGAGTACTAACAATATAAAAATACCAAAAATTTTTACAATAAAAAATACAAAGAATACAAAAAATTTTATAATGATAAAAATTCAAAAATATTAAAAATATATGTAAAAAAAAAGCAAAAATTCAAGAATAAATCGAATTTATAAATATCGAATTAGATGACTTGTAACTTTTAAGTAAATTGAATCAAACCGTTCCAAACATATAAAAATCTAAATTGAAACTATTTGATTCGATTTACATGAATGGAATACTTCCAACTATTGACATCATACTAATTCGAATCTTGTTAATTCGATTTAGTACTGAAATGACGAATATAAATTAAATCAATTCGATTTATATAAAGGGTGAGAATGCTTTCAACTTTTGACATCGAATTAAATCAATTCAATTTGTATATAAATATATATGGAGACATACATACATGTTGTATTTTAACTTTGAGACTTTTACGTAATTTTAGTCTCTTTATAATTTAATGAAGTATTTTACCCTATTATTCATCAACAGATTATGGAACTATAAACTACTATACATTTTTTTCCCTTTTATTTGTTAGAACAAGAATATGTTTAGCAGCAAAAATAATTTTTACACACCTCTTTTATGTATGCCGCATCACAAATAATAAAATAAAAAATATATAAAATAACCATATACAAAAATAACGTATATATCACTTCTTTTATGTATGCCCCATCACAAATAATAACTTTTAGTTTGTCGCTTCTTGACATGTTATAATGCTATTAGAGGAAAAATCTAAGAGATGAGAAAAACACTCAGACAGTTTGTTTCATAATGGTTCCTAACTTGGATATCTTCTTATTTCATCAGAGTCTTATGTACCAACCTTTTTGTTTGCGGGTCAAGTGACTCTTGCTGTTCTCAATCGTTGAGAATAATGCATTATTTTATTACATATATATATATATAT
>NC_029775.3:78662799-78667207 GCF_000817695.3 Arachis duranensis | reverse complement strand
ATATATATTTTTTCTCTAAACAAATAAGAGCTTATTAATTAGAATATGTCTTGTTTGTTATTTATTACATTGAAACTTCATACTCTCATGCTAGATAATTGATTTGAATATCAACTAACAACAATTAACTATTAGTTGAATTATAAACAAGTAAAACAAATATTTAAAATCAAATGGAAAAAACCTCCAAAGCTAAATTAAAAAAATCTAAAATTTAATAAAAAAAATTTTAAAACCAAACAAAAATAAATATCTAAAATTATTGTATGAAAAATATCTAAAATTTAACCAAAAAAAAAAAAATTCAAAGTCACTGCAAATGAATATCTAAAACCTAACAAAAGAATTTAAATTTTGAACGCAATAATTTCTTTTTTAATTATAATAAAAAACGCATCACTTTTAGATGTGTTTACTATATTTAGATTTTGGATGTTTAAATTTTAGTGGCTTCAGATTTTTTTGCGAATATACAATAAAAATAAATAAAATATATGGTTTGCTTCAAAATAGTGAAAAGATCTTGACTTTGAATATATTACACTATCATCAAAATATAATTTTTGGTCGAAATCATAAGTATTTATATAAATGAGTCAAAGTCAGCTCTAAGATAATAACATACTTGGTAAATTAAGAGAATATAAACAGATAAAAAGAACAAAACAGAACCCTAGAACCATAGCTATTTCAATTTGCAACTCTAGTCTACTTTATTTACATGTTGAATGGCTGAAATTGGTGGTCATTGTTATTCTCATCAGCCAAAAATCCATCAATTGTTATTGGTGGTAAGATTTGCAAAGATTGTAACAAATTCTGAGATTAAAGAGAAAGAAAATCCTTCAAAGTAGTCTCATATAGTTGATTAATCCAATTCTCAGCCTCAACAAGATTATCCCAATTAATAAGATCTCTATCTTAACCAATTTAATTTTTAGAATTCACAACAACACTCTTTTCTTTATAATTCATAACCCCAAGTTGGTTTGTAGTGGAATAACCTAGAGGCACATTAACTTGGCTAGTAGAATCCAAGATCACCTCATTATTGTTTGCCACAAGATGAGTAACATTTGGATCAAAATTAGAGTTTTGGGTTTGATATACCAAATTATCATGATCAATAGCATAATCATGATTAGGAATGTTGTTCATGAAATTGAGTTGACTTTGACTTTAGTCAACATTGAAATTGCTACCATTATCTTGATTATCCTCTTTCAGCATGTCAATTCTTTCCTTACAAACTTCCATTTTAGTGTTCACAAAGCAATGAAGCCATCAATTGTTCCCATCTAAGGTAGTAAAGATTGGATCCATGGTAGGATACTTTAGTTGTAGAATCCTATTTCTCAATTTATAAATTTCATCCTCAACCATAATCTTCTTGTTCTTAAAAAGTTTTTTTTTCATCAAAGATCATCGGGTGTGTCTCATTGTTCTTTTGAACCTCGTACTTTTCAATTATAGATCGCACCTTTAATGTTCTTGTGGCCAAGTCAATGTTTAAGAAGAATTATCTCTATAAACAATTAGACAAGCTTTAACTTTACATAACTTTAAAAATGTTAAAATTTTCTTTATGATTCTATCTTTTCTTTGCATGAAAGAAATTTTACGTTCTCGTTCATTTTGGATGCATTCATAGACTATTTTTCCCCGGCCCATCTAAAATTAAGAAAATATTCCAAAATATTAAACATGATATGAAATTAAATTACATAATTATATGAAAGTTATGAGTAACAATTTCAGTCTCTATTGTAGAAATTAACAATCACATGAAAAAAGAAAAAGAATAAAAAAACTATCTCAAGTTCTTAATTCTCAATGTTGTCTACAAACTTCACCCGCAAAGTCAGATTTCAAAACCGCCATACCATTCACTACTCTAGGTCAAAGCTTAATTAGGCTTCTCCATTTAATTTTTTATAGGAGTAAAATTCATTTAAATGAAAATGAAATGTGACTATATATTTGCATTATTGGCCCAATACTAACTAACTTTATTTTTTTTCAGTAATAACAAAATACAACGTTGTATTGAAAACTAATGCTATATAAGTACCCAGATGGAAATCAGAGAGAAAATGGAAAAAAGAGACTCAACTTTGTAGAAGCAGCGGTTTCTTATTCGAGCCAGTTACAGATGTGCTTAACGTTGCGCCTGAATATGTTGGCAGATTGCTTCACATCAGTTCTCAGAAGAAGTATCATCGCACTCACACCGGCCATCGTCAGCACGAAATTCATCAATCCCATAATAATAGCGAAGGATTTCACCACCCCGGGAAAAAAAAATGCTTTTTTATGATGTTTATGCTACTACTGCTACTTGCAGTGCAGTGAGAAAAGAAAATCAAACTAGCATTTTTTTTTTGCACACAGGGAGGGCCAGACACACCCGGCCCACACACCCAGAATGGACCCAGCCAAAAATTTGCCCGAATCGGTCTTGATGAGCAGATATTTTATACGCTTTTTGATGGTATTTTCCTCTAGTTTTTAGTATGCTTTAGCTACTTTTTAGTATATTTTTATTAATTTTTATGCAAAAATCACATTTCTGGACTTTATTATGAGTTTGTGTGTTTTTCTGTGATTTCAGGCATTTTCTAGCTGAAATTGAGGGACATGAGCAAAAATCTGATTTAGAGGCTGAAAAAGGACTGCAGATGTTGTTGGATTTTGACTCTCCTGTACGCGAAATGGATTTTTTGGAGTTACAGAAGCCCAATTGGCGCGCTCTCAATTGCATTGGAAAGTAGACATCTTGGGCTTTCCAGCAATGTATAATAGTTTATACTTTGCCGAGATTTGATAGCGCAAACTGGCGTTTAAACACCCACTTTTTACCCTTTTCTGGCGTTAAACGTCAGAACTGGCATAAAAGCTGGAGTTAAACACCCAAACTGGCACCAAAGCTGGCGTTTAACGCCAGGAATAGCCTCTACACGTGAAAGCTTCAATGCTTATCCCAAACACACACAAAGTAGGCCCCCCGAAAGTGGATTTCTGCACTATCTATCTTAGTTTACCCATTTTCTGTAAACCTAGGTTACTAGTTTAGTATAAAAACTACTTTCAGAGATTCATTTTGTACCTCATGACATTTTACTTCTGACTTTGTATCTTCTACGGCATGAGTCTCTAAACCCCATGGTTAGGGGTGAGGAGCTCTGCTATGTCTCGATGGATTAATGCAATTATTTCTGTTTTCTATTCAATCACGCTTGTTTCTATTCTAAGATATTCATTTGCACTTCAACATGATGAATGTGACGATCCGTGACACTCATCACCATTCTCAACTTATGAACGCGTGCCTAACAACCACTTCTGCTCTACCTTAGATTGAATGTGTATCTCTTGGGTTCCTGGTTCACAAGTTTGATTCCCTCTCCTGACAATAGAGTGTTCAATTTCTTGAAACCAGAGTCTTCGTGGTATAAGCTAGAATCAATTGGCAGCACTTTTGAGATCCGGAAAGTCTAAACCTTGTCTGTGGTATTCCGAGTTGGATTTGGGAAGGGGTGACTGTGACGAGCTTCAAACTCACAAACGTTGGGCGCAGTGACAGTGTGCAAAAGGATCAATGGATCCTATTCCGGCACGACTGAGAACCGACAGATGATTAGCCATGCGGGAAACCGTAGATGACCATTTTCACTGAGAGGATGGATGGTAGCCATTGACAACGGTGATCCACCAACATACAGCTTGCGATGGAAGGAACCTTGCGTGCATGAAGAAGACAACAGAAGAAAAGCAGAGATTCAGAAGACAGAGCATCTCCAAAACCTCAACCTGTTCCTCATTACTGAATCACAAGTACTTTTTATTTCATGCTGTTCATTCTTCATAGACAAAAATCATCTTTATCATTAATTTCCTAACTAAGAGTTACAAGATAACCATAGCTTGCTGGTAGCGCGAAATTGTGATCACTACAACTTCGCACAACTAACCAGCAAGTGTACTGGGTCGTCCAAGTAATAAACCTTATGCGAGTAAGGGTCGATCCCACAGAGATTGTTGGTATGAAGCAAGCTATGGTCACCTTGTAAATCTTAGTCAGGCAGACTCGAATGAATATGGTGATAAACGCATAGAACATAAAGATAAAGATAGAGATACTTATGCAATTCGTTGGTAGGAATTTCAGATAAGTGTATGAAGATGCTGGTCCCTTCCGTCTCTCTGCTTTCCTACTGTCTTCATCCAATCCTTCCTACTCCTTTTCATGGCAAGCTTAAGCAAGGGTTTCACCGTTGTCAGTGGCTACCTCCCATCCTCTCAGTGGAAATGTTCAACGCACCCTGTCACGGCACGGCTATCCATCTGTCGGTTCTCAATCAGACCGGAATAGAATCCAGTGATTCTTTTACGTCTGTCACTAACGCCC
>NC_029775.3:78661984-78662548 GCF_000817695.3 Arachis duranensis | reverse complement strand
GAAGAACAATAGTAATTGCATTAATACTCGAGGTACAGCAGAGCTCCACACCTTAATCTATAGTGTGTAGAAACTCCACCGTTGAAAATACATAAGAACAAGGTCTAGGCATAGCCGAATGGCCAGCCTCCCAAAGATCTAAGATAGCATAAAAATGAAGATAGCTACCAAGATATGATCTAAAAACTAGATGTCCAAAGATGAAAATACAATAGTAAAAGGTCCTACTTATAGAGAACTAGTAGCCTAGGGTTTACAGAGATGAGTAAATAACATAAAAATCCACTTCCGGGCCCACTTGGTGTGTGCTTGGGCTGAGCAATGAAGCATTTTCGTGTAGAGACTCCTCTTGGAGTTAAACGCCATCTTTGGTGCCAGTTTGGGAGTTTAACTCCCATTCTTGTGCCAGTTCCGGCGTTTAACGCTGGGAATTCTGAGGGTGACTTTGAACGCCGGTTTGTGCCATCAAATCTTGGGCAAAGTATGGACTACCATATATTTCTGGAAAGCCCAGAATGTCTACTTTCCAACGCCGTTGAGAGCGCGCCAATTGGGTTTCTGTAA
>NC_029775.3:78658578-78660457 GCF_000817695.3 Arachis duranensis | reverse complement strand
CCTCTTGAATCTCTCTTCCATTGGGCGCCCTCTTCACATATGACTGTGAGGACTTGGTCCAACCTTTGATCAAAGTTGACCCTTCTAGTGTAAGGGTGTTCATCTCCTTGCATCATGGGCAAGTTGAATGCCAACCTTACATTTTTCAGACTAAAATCCAAGTATTTCCCCCGAACCATAGTAAGATAATTCTTTGGATCCGGGTTCACACTTTGATCATGGTTCTTGGTGATCCATGCATTGGCATAGAACTCTTGAACCATCAAGATTTCGACTTGTTGAATGGGGTTGGTAAGAACTTCCCAACCTCTTCTTCGGATCTCATGTCGGATCTCCGGATATTCACTTTTTTTTTTGAGTGAAAAAGGAACCTCGGGGATCACCTTCTTCAAGGCCATAACTTCATAGAAGTGGTCTTGATGCACCCTTGAGATGAATCTTTCCATCTCCCATGACTCGGAGGTGGAAGCTTTTGCCTTCCCTTTCCTCTTTCTAGAGGTTTCTCCGACCTTGGATGCCATAAATGGTTATGGAAAAATAAAAAGCAATGCTTTTACCACACCAAACTTAAAAGGTTTGCTCGTCCTCGAGCAAAAGAAGAAAGAAGAGAGTAGAAGAAGAAGAAATGAGGAAGAAGGGAATGGCTTTTTGTTCGGCCAAAAAGGGGGAGGCGTGAAGATGGGTTTATATAGGAGTGGGGGGTGATGGTTCGGTCATGTATGGGTGGGTTTAGGAGGGAAAGTGGTTTGAATTTGAAGGGTAAGGTAGGTGGGGTTTTATGAAGGATGGATGTGAGTGGTGAAGAGAAAGATGGGATTTGATAGGTGAAGGGTTTTTGGGGAAGAGGGGTTGAGGTGATTGGTGAATGGGTGAAGAAGAGAGAGAGTGGTGGGGTAGGTGGGGATCCTGTGGGGTCCACAGATCCTGAGGTGTCAAGGAAAAGTCATCCCTGCACCAAATGGCATGCAAAAATGCGTTTTTAGCCATTTCTGGCGTTAAACGCCGGGCTGGTGCCCATTTCTGGCATTTAACGCCAGCTTCTTGCCCTTTTCTGGCGTTTAACGCCAGTCTGGTGCCCCTTTCTGGCATTAAACGCCCAGAATGGTGCCAGACTGGGCGTTAAACGCCCAACAGCTAGCTTCACTGGCGTTTAAACGCCAGCAAGCTCTCCTTCAGGGTGTGCTATTTTTCTTTCTGTTTTTCATTCTGTTTTTGCTTTTTTTCATTGATTTTGTGACTTCTCATGATCATCAACCTACAAAAAAATATAAAATAACAAAGAAAAATAGATAAAAACATACATTGGGTTGCCTCCCAACAAGCGCTTCTTTAATGTCAGTAGCTTGACAGAGGACTCTCATGGAGCCTCACAGATACTCAGAGTAATGTTGGAACCTCCCAACACCAAACTTAGAGTTTGAATGTGGGGGTTCAACACCAAACTTAGAAGTTGGTTGTGGCCTCCCAATACCAAACTTATAGTTTGAATGTGGGGGCTCTGTTTGGCTCTGTTTTGAGAGAAGCTCTTCATGCTTCCTCTCCATGGTGACAGAGGGATATCCTTGAGCCTTAAACACCAAGGATTCTTCATTCACTTGAATGATCAACTCTCCTCTATCAACATCAATCACAGCCTTTGCTGTGGCTAGGAAGGGTATGCCAAGGATGATGGATTCATCCATGCACTTCCCAGTCTCTAGGACTATGAAATCAGTAGGGATGTAATGGTCTTCAACTTTTACCAGAACATCCTCTACAAGTCCATAAGCTTGTTTTCTTGAGTTGTCTGCCATCTCTAGTGAGATTCTTGCAGCTTATACCTCAAAGATCCCTAGCTTCTCCATTACAGAGAGAGGCATGAGGTTTACACTTGACCCTA
>NC_029775.3:78657967-78658484 GCF_000817695.3 Arachis duranensis | reverse complement strand
CAGGGTCTTGTCTCTTTTGAGGTAATTTCTGCCTAGACAAGTCATCCAGTTCTTTGGTGAGCAAAGGGGGTTCATCCTCCCAAGTCTCATTCCCAAATAACTTGTCATTTAGCTTCATGATTGCTCCAAGGTATTTAACAACTTGCTCTTCAGTGACATACTCATCCTCTTCAGAGGAAGCATACTCATCAGAGCTCATGAATGGCAGAAGTAAGTCCAATGGAATCTCTATGGTCTCTTTTTGAGCCTCAGATTCCCATGGTTCCTCATTGAGAAACTCATTGGAGGCTAATGGACGTCCATTGAGGTCTTCCTCAGTGGCGTTCACTGCCTCTTCCCCCTCTCCAAATTCGGCCATGTTGATGGCCTTGCACTCTCCTTTTGGATTTTCTTCTGTATTGCTTGGGAGAGTACTAGGAGGGAGTTCAGTAATTTTCTTGCTCAGCTGACCCACTTGTGCCTCCAAATTTCTAATGGAGGACCTTGTTTCAGTCATGAAACTTTGAGTGGTTTTGAT
>NC_029775.3:78641827-78654369 GCF_000817695.3 Arachis duranensis | reverse complement strand
ATTTCTGAGGGTGACTTTGAACGCCGGTTTGGGCCATCAAATCTTGGGCAAAGTATGGACTATCATATATTGATGGAAAGCTCAGGATGTCTACTTTCCAACGCCGTTGAGAGCGCGCCAATTGGGCTTCTGTAGCTCCAGAAAATCCGCTTCGAGTGCAGGGAGGTCAGAATCCAACAGCATCTGCAGTCCTTTTTAGTCTCTGAATCAGATTTTTGCTCAGGTCCCTCAATTTCAGCCAGAAAATACCTGAAATCACAGAAAAATACACAAACTCATAGTAAAGTCCAGAAAAGTGAATTTTAACTAAAAACTAATAAAAATATACTAAAAACTAACTAGATCATACTAAAAACATACTAAAAACAATGCCAAAAAGCGTACAAATTATCCGCTCATCACTTGCTTCAAGCCGGCAATCTCTGTGGGATCGACCCTTACTCACGTAAGGTATTACTTGGATGACCCAGTGCACTTGCTGGTCAGCTGCACAGAGTTGTGGATCACGATTTTGGGTACCAAATTTTTGGCGTCGTTGCCGGGGATTGTTCGAGTTTGGACAACTGACAGTTCATCTTATTGCTTAGATGAGGAATAAATTATTTTTGTTGGTTTAGAGTCACTAAATTTGAGTCTTTTGTTTGATTTTAGTTTCATGTTTTAAGTTTGGTGTCCTCTTTGTATTTTTCCTTTTAATTTTCGAAAAAAATTGTGTTTGATTTTCTAAAAATTCTAAGTTTGATGTCTTTTGTTGCTTATTATGTTATACATATTCGAATTATTAGTGTTCCAAGTATAAAAATTTTTAAGTTTGGTGTCCTTTGTGTTCTTATTTTCTTAAAAAATTTTAAAATTTGTTCTTGGTGTTCATCTTGACCTTCAAAGTGTTTTTGGTGTTCATCTCGACATTCAAAGTTTTCTTGTTTGTTTCCGTTGTTTTAATCTAAAAATTTCAAGTTTGGTGTCCCTTTGTTGTTTTTCTCTCTCCACTTTAAATTCAAAAATAAAAAAATATCTTTTCCTTTAATTCCTCATAAAATTTCGGATCCCTTGGGTTGACTTGGTCAAATTTTTTTAAAATCATATCTTTTTCAAAATTTCCTAACTACTTTCTCTATCTCTCTCTATTTTTCGAAAATATTCTACAAAATTTTTCAAAATATTTTTAATTAATTAATTATTTTAGTTTTTAATTTCCTTTTAATTCATTTTTTTAAATTTTGGTATTTTAAAAAATATATATATAATAAATAAATAAAAGAATAATTTTTACAATCCACATCATCTCCCTTTTTCCATCATGGACCTAAGTGGAAATGAACAGTTCAGAAGGACTTTGGGGTCATATGCGAACTCCACGACTGCTTCATATGAGAGTAGTATCTGTATACCCCCCATAAGAGCTAACACTTTTGAGCTAAATCCTCAGCTCATTATCATGGTGCAGCAAAACTGCCAGTATTCCGGTCTTCCACAGGAAGAACCTACTGAGTTTCTAGCACAATTCTTACAAATTGCTGACACAGTACATGATAAGGAAGTGGATCAGGATGTCTACAGATTATTGCTGTTTCCATTTGTTGTAAAATACCAAGCAAAGAGGTGGTTAAACAACCAACCCAAAGCTAGCATAAGAACATGGAAACAGTTATCAGACAAATTCTTGAATCAATATTTCCCTCCAAAAAGGATGACACAACTAAGGCTGGACATCCAAGGCTTTAACCAAGAGGATCATGAATCCCTTTATGATGCCTGGAAGAGGTACAGAGAGATGCTAAGAAAATGCCCCTCTGAAATATTTTCAGAGTGGGTGCAGTTAGTCATCTTCTACTATGGGCTTACAGAAAAAGCCCAGATATCTCTAGACCACTCAGCTGGTGGATCTATAAACATGAGAAAAACAATTGAAAAAGCTCAAGAGCTTATAGACACAGTTGCTAGAAATCAGCATCTGTACTTAAGTAGTGAGTCTTCCATGAAAGAATAAGCTAAGGCAGTATCCACTGAACTTAGTCCTCCAGAACAAGTTGTTGAATTCAATCAGCAATTATGTTATCTAACAGAACAGCTAGCAGAATTTAAGGCAATGCTATAAGAAACCAAGGATGCTAACTGTTCATACCCTGGGTCGAGCTGTCCGACCCGGGATGTTCTACTGACAAGTTGACCGACCTCTTCAGGTCAAGACAATTCGACCTCTTCTCAAAGAGCTCGGTCAAATCACCAAGAAAGCCCAAAAAAGGGCCCAAACAGAGGATGATGCATGAAAACTTGTGTCTCAACAAATTTTCCTTCGGCAAGTATACCGAATTGTCGTCAAGTAAAACTCACAATAGAGTGAGGTTGAATCCCACAGGGATTGATTGGTCAAGCAACTTTAGTTAGAAGAATATGCTAGTTGAACTAAACAGAATTGAGATTGAGATGTAGAAATTTAAATGACTAGAAAGTAAATAACAGAAATTAAAGTGCAGAATCTTAAATGGGGAGTTGGGGTAAAGAGCAAGAAATTAAATGACAGAAAGTAAATAGAATGGGTAAGATTAGAAATGGGAAATCATTGGGTTTAGGAGATGTTGCATTCTCCGGATCAAGTTCATTCTCATCTCTTCCTCAATCAATGCATTCATTAATCTCCTTGGCAATCTTAAGTGATTGGATTCCAATTCCTTGGCAATCCAATCTCTCTCTAAGCTTGAACAATTGCCCAATTCCTTGATTTAATTGCTCATGGGAAGAGATGAAAGTGTGGTCACTGATTATACCACATGTATTTCCAAATCAAAGTGTTGGGAGGATTAAATGTCACAATATCCATCCAAACCCCAATTTGGTCCAACATGAGAAAGTAATTCTAGTATGATCTCCTCATCCCTTTTCCAAGGTTCAAAGGAGATCCAATTATGGAGAGTTTTTTTCCAAGACAACTAACCAATTGAATTAAGATCGAAAGCTTTCTAGTAAGATCAAGAGAAAAGAAAAAGAAGAAGAATGAAAACTATAATTGATCCATCAAATTACAACAGAGCTCCCTAACCCAATGAAAGGGGTTTAGTTGTTTATAGCTCTAGGAATGAAAAATGGCAGAAAAGAAGAATCCATGCTAGAAGTATAGAAAAGTAAATATGCAGAGAGTAGTTCCCAAAAGTGCTAATCTTCTCTCTAGTTCAAAACTACTCCTCATGATCTTCTAGTGAGTTCTTCAAGTCATGGATGTGGGCTCTGGACCTTGAGTTGAAGCAATTCCCCTCTTTAGTGGGCCCAGCTTACAGAGAAATATGAATTAGGCTTGGGCATTTAGTGAGATTAACATTGAGTATCATTTTGGGTGCGAGAACGTTAGTGGCATTCACTTTTTCCACTAACATTCCACCCTTATATACCCATGTTAATCTCAACGTTAGAAATCTTAACGTGACTTCTAACGTTTCCTACTCAATCCTTGGCCAATGTTAATGGGACTCACTTTTCTCATTAACGTTGGCTTGTGCCCCTTTTCGCAAGCGTTAATGGGAATCACTTTTCCCATTAACGTTGCTTGCCTCCTTGCCCCTACGTTAGATCTCATGTTAGCTTGGCTAACATAGCTCTTAACGTGGGTATCTATCACCTTCGAGAGCGTTAGTGACATTCACCTTTGTCACTAACGCTCAAATTGCCTTAAGTCCCTACGTTAGAACCCACGTTAACTAAGTTAACGTGGCTCTTAACATAGTAATGAAGCCATCTCCCAACGTTAGTGACAAAAGTGAGTGTCACTAACGTTGGTTCTTTGAACCCAACTCCACGTTAACTTTCACGTTAACAATCTTAACGTGAGAGTTAACGTAGGCAATGCTAATGATCTAACGTTAGTGACAAAAGTGAGTGTCACTAACGTTGGCGTTGTTGATCCTCTTCCACGTTAGAGTTCACGTTAGTTGTTGCTCCTCTTCCACGTTAGAGTTCACGTTAACTAAGTTAACGTGACTCTTAACGTGGGGCATTGCCTAGTTTTCCAACGTTAGTGGTGTTCACTTTTACCACTAACGTTGAGGAGAAACATTATTGGAGTTCATGTTTCTCGTTAACGTGGAGTCTTCTTTTTCTTCTATGTTAAGTACCACGTTAACTTAGTTAACGTGGCTCTTAACGTAAGCTATGAATCACTTCGCAGGCGTTATTGGTGATCGCTTTTCTCATTAACGTTGCAAGCTCTTTGCCATCCCACGTTAGTAGTCACGTTAACTAAGTTAACGTGAATGCTAACGTGGTTCTTTCATGCTTCATTTGTCCTGAAATCAAGCAATTAAAGTGCATCAAAGCTCTAGCCAAAGTCATGAGATTATGCATCATCAAGTTATCATGCAATTCTAGCAAAAATCTCATGAAATCATGCAAAATTCACAATAGTTGCTTAAATGAAGGTGTAAGTGTATTTTCACCCAAAACTTGCCTTATTCACTAGGAAAATGCATGAAACTACCCTAAAACAGTAAAGAAAATGTCAGTGAAACTGGCCTAGATGCCCTGGCATCAAAGAACCACGCCCCAAATCCTAAGGCAGCCCAAGCCTACAGAGAGAAGGGCGGTTCCCTTGAAGATAAGATGACCTCACTTGAAGATAAGATAAAGATAAGATAACTAACATATCTTATCTAAGAAGGTCACTCTATGCCATTATAAATACACTGGAGCACCCAGGTATAACTCATACTTTGATTCTACATAAAACCTGCTTAATACCCTTGCTAACTTAAGCATCGGAGTCCCTTGCAGGTACCACCACCCTCCGGTGACAAAGGATCAGCAGCATTGCCAGTCCAACAAATCGGACCTGACAGCTCCGGCCGCCACGCACACGCCAGACCCGTCACCACCGATCAGTACAGAAGATCTTGTCCGAGATCGACCTACAGTTTCAGGTACTTTTATGAGTCTTGGTCGTGGCCCTAAGCACATTGTTTTCCAGTATTACCACCGGATACATAAATGCCACAGACACATGACTGGGTGAACCTTTTCAGATTGTGACTTAGCTTTGCTAAAGTCCCCAGTTAGAGGTGTCTAGAGCTCTTAAGCACACTCTTTTTGCTTTGGATCACGACTTTAACCACTCAGTCTCAAGCCTTTTACTTGGACCTGCATGCCACAAGCACATGCTTAGGGACAACTTGATTTAGCCACTTAGGCCTGGATTTTATTTCCTTGGGCCCTCCTATCCATTGATGCTCAAAATCTTGGATCCTTTTTACCTTTGCCTTTTGGTTTTAAGGGCTATTGGCTTTTTCTGCTTGCTTTTTCTTTTTCTTTTTTTTGCCACTTTTTTTTTTCACAAGCTTTTGCTATTCACTGCTTTTTCTTGCTTCAAGAATCAAATTCATGATTTTTCAGATTATCAATAGCATTTCTCTTTGTTCATCATTCTTTCAAGAGCCAACAATTTTAACATTCATAAACAACAAGATAAAAAATATGCACTGTTCAAGCATTCATTCAGAAAACAAAAATTATTGTCACCACATCAATATAATTAAACTAAATTCAAGGATAAATTCGAAACTTATGTACTTCTTATTCTTTTGATTTAGAAACATTTTTCATTTAAGAGAGGTGAAGGATTCATGGAATTATTTATAGCCTTAAGACATAGTTACTACATACTAATGATCATGTAGGAAAGACACAAATATAGATAGACATTAAGCATAAAAACCAAAAAACAGAGAAATAAGAACAAGGAATGAGTCCACCTTAGTGATGGTGGCACTTTCTTCTTGAAGAACCAATGATGTCCTTGAGCTTTTCTATGTCTCTTCCTTGCCTTTGTTGCTCCTCCCTTATTGCTCTTTGATCTTCTCTAATTTCATGGAGAATGATGGAGTGCTCTTGATGTTCCACCCTTAATTGATTCATATTGTAACTCAAGTCTTCTAGAGAAGTGTTGAGTTGTTCCCAATAATTGTTGGGAGGAAAGTGCATCCCTTGAGGCATCTCCAGAATTTCTTGGTGATGAGTTTCCTCATGCGTCTCTTGGGATCCATGAGTGGGCTCTCTTGTTTGCTCCATCCTCTTCTTAGTGATGGACTTATCCTCCTCAATGGGGATGTCTCCTTCTATGATAACTCCAGCTGAGTAACATAGATGGCAAATAAGATGAGGAAAAGCTAGCCTTGCCATGGTGGAGGACTTTTCGGCTATTTTGTAGAATTCAAGGGAGATGACTTCATGAACTTCTACTTCCTTTCCATTCATGATGCTATGAATCATGATGGCCTGATCCACAGTAACTTCGGATCGGTTGCTAGTGGGGATGATGGAGCGTTGGATGAACTCCAACCATTCTCTAGTCACAGGCTTGAGGTCCAGTCTTCTTAATTGAACCGGCTTGCCTTTGGAGTCTCTTTTCCATTGAGCTCCTTCCACACATATGTCCATAAGGACTTGGTCCAACCTTTGATCAAAGTTGACCCTTCTAGTGTAGGGGCGTGCATCTCCTTGCATCATGGGTAAGTTGAATGCTAACCTCACATTTTTTGGACTAAAATCTAAGTATTTTCCCCGAACCATTGTAAGATAATTCTTTGGATTCGGGTTCATACTTTGATCATGGTTCCTAGTGATCCATGCATTGGCATAGAACTCTTGAACCATTAAGATTCTGACTTGTTGAATGGGGTTGGTCTGAACTTCCCAACCTCTTCTTTGGATCTCATGTCGGATCTCCGGATACTCATTTTTCTTGAGTTTGAAAGGGACCTCAGGGATCACCTTCTTCTTGGCCACAACTTCATAGAAGTGGTCTTGATGGGCTTTGGAGATGAATCTCTCCATCTCCCATGACTCGGAGGTGAAAGTTTTTGTCTTCCCTTTCCCTTTTCTAGAGGTTTCTCTGGCCTTAGGTTCCATCAATGGTTATGGAAAAACAAAAAAGCTATGCTTTTACCATACCAAACTTAGAATATTGCTCGCCCTCGAGCAGAGAAGAAAGAATAGATGAAGAAGAAGAAGATATAGAGGAGAGGGAGAGAGTTTAGTGTTTCAGCCAAGGAGGAGAAGAGAGGGTTGTGTTGTGTGAAAATGAAGAAGAATGGATGGGTTTATATAGTGGAGAGAGAGGGGTTAAGGTCTGGCCATATTGGGTGGGTTGGGTGGGAAAATGGGATTTTGAATTTTGAAGGTAAGTGGGGTTTATGGGGAAGAGTGGATGGATGTGAGTGGTAAAGAGGTGATGGGGAAGAGAGATTGAGGTGATTGGTGAAGGATTTTGGAGAAGAGTGTTATTGGATTGTGTGAAGAGGAGAGAAGGTGAGTTGAGGTAGGTGGGGATCCTATGGGGTCCACAGATCCTAAGATGATCCTGTGGGGTCCACAGATCCTGAGGTGTCAAGGATTATCATTCCTGCACCAATGAGGCATGTAAAACGCCCTCTGCATGTAATCCTGGCGTTTAACGCCAGATTGATGCTTGTTTCTGGCGTTAAACGCCAGTTCCATGCTTGTTTTGGGCGTCCAATGCCAGTCTGCATCATGTTTCTAGCGTTGAACGCCAGCTTTCCTTAGTGTGCAATCCTGGCATTTAAACGCCAGATTGCTGCATGTTTCTGGCGTTCAACGCCAGATCCATGCTCTGTTCTGGCGTTGAACGCCAGCCAGATGCTCCTTACTGGCGTTTAAACGCCAGTAAGCTCTTCCTCCAGGGTGTGCTTTTTCTTCTGCTATTTTTTATTCTATTTTTAATTTTAGTATTTATTTTGTGACTCCACATGATCATGAACCTAATAAAACATAAAGAAAAATAAAATAAAAATAAAATTAGATAAATAAAAATTGGGTTGCCTCCCAATAAGCACTCCTTCAATGTCATTAGCTTGACAGTGGGCTCTCATGGAGCCTCACAGGTGATCAGGTCAATGTTGTAGACTCCCAACACCAAACTTAGAGTTTGGATGTGGGGATTCAACACCAAACTTAGAGTTTGGTTGTGGCCTCCTAACTCCAAACTTAGAGTTTGATTGTGAGGGCTCTGTTTGACTCTGTACTGAGAGAAGCTTTTCATGCTTCTTCTCCATTGTTAAAGAAGAACACCCTTGGGTCTTAAACATAAGGTAGTCCCTATTCAATTGAAGGACTAATTCTCCTCTGTTAACATCTATCACAGCTCCTGCTGTGGCTAGGAATGGTCTTCCAAGGATGATGCATTCATCCTCCTCCTTGCTAGTGTCTAAGATTATGAAATCAGCAGGGATGTAAAGGCCTTCAACCTTTACCAACACGTCCTCTACCAATCCATAAGCTTGTCTTACTGACTTGTCTGCCATTTGCAATGAGAATATGGCAGGCTGTACCTCAATGATCCCCAGCTTCTCCATTATAGAGAGTGGCATAAGATTTATGCCTGACCCTAGATCACACAGAACCTTCTCAAAGGTCATGGTGCCTATAGTACAAGGTATTAAGAATTTTCCAGGATCTTATCTCTTTTGAGGTAAAGTTTGCTGAATCCATGTATCTAGTTCATTAATGAGCAAGGGAGGTTTACCTTCCCAAGTCTCATTACCAAACAATTTGGCATTCAGCTTCATGATGGCCCCTAGATATTGAGCAACTTGCTCTCCAGTTACATCTTCATCCTCTTCAGAGGAAGAATAGTTTTCAGAGCTCATGAATGGCAGAAGGAGGTTTAATGGAATCTCTATGGTCTCTATGTGAGCCTCAGATTCCTTTAGGTCCTCAATAGGGAGCTCCTTCTTACTTGAGAGACGTCCCATGAGGTCTTCCTCATTGGGGTTCACGTCCTCTCCTTCCTCTCTAGGTTCGGCCATTTTGATTATATCAATGGCCTTGCACTCTCTTTTTGGATTCTCTTCAGTATTGCTTGGAAGAGTACTAGGAGGAGTTTCAGTGACTTTCTTACTCAGCTGGCCCACTTGCGCCTCCAAATTTCTTATGGAGGACCTTGTTTCACTCATGAAACTTAAAGTGGCTTTAGACAGATCAGAGACCAAGTTTGCTAAATTAGAAGTGCTCTCCTCAGAATTCTCTGTCTGTTGCTGAGAAGATGATGGATAAGGCTTGCTTTTGCTGAGCCTATTTCTTCCACCATTATTAAAGCCTTGTTGAGGCTTTTGTTGATCCTTCCATGAGAAATTTGGATGATTTCTCCATGATGAATTATAGGTTTTTCCATAAGGTTCACCCATGTAATTTACCTCTGCTATTGCAGGGTTCTCAGGATCATAAGCTTCTTCTTTAGAAGATGCCTCTTTAGTACTGTTGGATGCATTTTGCCATCCATTCAGACTTTGAGAAATCTTGTTGACTTGCTGAGTCAACATTTTGTTCTGAGCCAATATGGCATTCAGAGCCTCAATTTCAAGAACTCCCTTCCTCTGAGGCGTCCCATTACTCACGGAATTCCTCTCAGAAGTATACATGAATTGGTTATTTGCAACCATGTTAATGAGTTCTTAAGCTTCTGCAGGCATTTTCTTTAGGTGAATGGATCCACCTACAGAATGGTCCAGTGACATCTTAGAGAATTCAGATAGGCCATAATAGAATATATCCAAAATGGTCCATTCAGAAAGCATGTCAGAAGGACATCTTTTGGTCATCTGCTTGTATCTTTCCTAAGCTTCATAGATGGATTCACCATCTTTTTGTTTGAAGGTATGAACATCCACTCTAAGCTTGCTCAACTTTTGAGGAGGAAAGAATTTAGCCAAGAAGGCCGCGACCAGCTTATCCCATGAGTCTAGGCTATCTTTAGGTTGTGAATCCAACCATATTCTAGCTCTGTCTCTTGCAGCAAAGGGGAAAAGCATGAGCCTGTAGACTTCAGGATCTACTCCATTAGTCTTAACAGTCTCACAGATCTGCAAGAACTCAGTTAAAAACTGGTAGGGATCTTCTGATGGAAGTCCATGGAACTTGCAGTTCTGTTGCAGTATAGCAACTAGTTGAGGTTTAAGCTCAAAATTGTTTGCTCTAATGACAGGGATTGAGATGCTTCTTCCATCAAACTTGGAAGTAGGTGTAGTATAATCACCAAGCATCCTCCTTGCATTATTATTTTCGGCTGCCATCTCCTCTTCTTTTTCAAAAGTTTCTGTAAGGTTGTCTTTGGATTGTTGTAATTTAGCTTCTCTTAGTTTCCTCTTCAGAGTCCTTTCAGGTTCAAGGTCTGCTTCAACAAGAATGTTCTTGTCCTTGCTCCTGCTCATATAAAAAAGAAGGAAACAGAAAATAATAATAGGGATCCTCTTTACCACAGTAGAGAGATTTCTTTATGTTAGTAGAAGAAGAAAGGAATAGAAGAAGGAAAATGTAAGAATCCAAACACAAGGGTGAAGATAGGTTCAGATTCTTGAGATGAAGATAAGTGTTAGTAACTAAATAAATAAATAGAAGAAGATGAGAGGGAGAGAATTCGAAAATAAAATTTTGAAAAAGGGTTAGTGATTTTCGAAAATTAAGAGAAGAAATAAAATTAAAATTAATCTTTGAAACAATTAATTAATTAAAAAGAATTTTGAAAAAGGGTGAGATATTTTCGAAAATTAGAGAGAGAAAAGTAGTTAGGTGGTTTTGAAAAAGATAAGAAACAAACAAAAAGTCAATTAGTTAGTTGAGAAAGATTTGAAAATCAAGTTTGAAAAGATAAGAAGTTAGAAAAGATATTTTAAAATTAAATTTAAAAAAAGAAATAATTTTAAAAGATATGGTAAAAAGATATGATTTTTAAGAAAAAGATATTTTGAAAAATATTTAATTTTTAAAATTAAAATTGATTACTTGACTAACAAGAAACTAAAGGATATGATTCTAGAATTTAAAGATTGAACCTTTCTTAACAAGAAAGTAACAAATTTCAAATTTTTGAATCAATCACATTAATTGTTAGTAAAATTTCATTTTTTTTGAAATAAAGATAAGAAAAAGATTTTGAAAATATTTTTAAATTTTCGAAAATCATAAGATAAAAATGAAAAAGATTTGATTTTTGAAAAAGTTTTGAAAAGATAGGATTTTTAAAATTGAAAATTTGACTTGACTTATAAGAAATAGCTAAGTTTTAAAATTTTTTGACTAAATCAACTCAAATTTTCGAAAATTATGAGCAATTTAAGGAAAAGATATTTTTTTTTATTTTTGAATTTTTAATGATGAGAGAGAAAAACACAAATATGACCCAAAACATGAAAATTTTGGATCAAAACACATGATGTATGCAAGAATACCATGAATGTCAAGATGAACACCAAGAACACTTTGAAGATCATGATGAACATCAAGAACATATTTTTGAAAAATTTTTGATGCAAAGAAAACATGTAAGACACCAAACTTAAAACATGACACAAGACTCAAACAAGAAACACACAAAAAATTTTTTTTTCTTTTGATTTTATTAAATTTTTTTGGTTTTTTTTCGAAAATAATTTTTAGAAAAAACGAAAAAAGGAGAAAAAATTTTTTTGAAAAGATTTTTGAAAACTTTTTGAAAAGAAAATGACCTAATCTGAGCAACAAGATGAACCATCAGTTGTCTAAACTCAAACAATCCCCGGCAACAGCGCCAAAAACTTGATAGGCAAAATTGTGATTTCTGATAATGGCATTCAAGTCGTTCTCTCCCTGGTAATGGTGCCAAAAACTTGGTGCATGATACCATGGTCCAAACATAACTTCACAACTTCGCACAACTAACCAGAAAGTGCACTGGGTCGTCCAAGTAATAAACCTCACGTGAGTAAGGGTCGATCCCATGGAGATTGTTGGTATGAAGCAAGCTATGGTCATCTTGTAAATCTCAGTTAGGCGGATAATAAATGATTATGGAGTTTTCGAATAATAATAACAAATAAACAGAAAATAAAGATAGAAATACTTATGTAAATCATTGGTGGGAATTTCAGATAGGCATATGAAGATGTTGTGCTCCTTTTGAATCTCTGCTTTCCTATTGCTTTCATCCAATCCTTTTTACTCCTTTCCATGGCAAGCTGTATGTAGGGCATCACCGTTGTCAATGGCTACATCCCACCCTCTCAGTGAAAAAGGTCCAAATGCTGTGTCACAGCACGGCTAATCATCTGTCGGTTCTCGATCATGTCGGAATAGAATCCATTGATTCTTTTGTGTTTGTCAACACGCCCAACAATCGCGAGTTTGAAGCTTGTCACAGTCATTCAATCCCTGAATCCTACTCGGAATACCTGATGAGCGGATAATTTATACGCTTTTTGGCATTGTTTTTAGTATGTTTTTAGTGTGTTTTAGTTAGTTTTTAGTATATTTCTATTAGTTTTTAGTTAAAATTTACTTTTTTGGACTTTACTATGAGTTTGTGTATTTTTCTGTGATTTCAGGTATTTTTTGGCTGAAATTGAGGGACTTGAGCAAAAATCTGATTCAGAGGCTGAAAAGGACTGCAGATGCTGTTGGATTCTGACCTCCCTGCATTCGAAGTGGATTTTCTGGAGCTACAGAAGCCCAATTGGCACGCTCTCAACGGCGTTGGAAAGAAGACATCCTGGGCTTTCCAGCAATATATA
>NC_029775.3:78640440-78641813 GCF_000817695.3 Arachis duranensis | reverse complement strand
TCTACACGAAAATGCTTCAATGCTCAGCCCAAGCACACACCAAGTGGGCCCGGAAGTGGATTTTTATGTAATTTACTCATCGTTGTAAACCCTAGGCTACTAATTCTCTACAAATAGGACCTTTTACTATTGTATTTTCATCTTTGGATCATTTTAGATCTTTTGATCATCTTTGGACGCCTAGTTCTTAGATCATTGGGAGGCTGGCCATTCGGCCATGCCTAGACCTTGTTCTTATGTATTTTCGACGGTGGAGTTTCTACACACCATAGATTAAGGTGTGGAGCTCGGCTGTATCTCGAGAATTAATGCAATTACTATTGTTCTTCTATTAAATTCCTCTTGTTCTTATTCCAAGATATTCATTCGCACTCAAGAACTTGATGAATGTGATGATTATGTGACGCTCATCATCATTCTCACTTATGAACGCGTGCCTGAGAACCACTCCCGTTCTACAAGCAAACAAGGGTTGAATGTTTATCTCTTAGATCCTTTGATCGGAATCTTCGTGGTATAAGCTAGAATTGATGGCGGCATTCAAGAGAATCCAGAAGGTCTAAACCTTTTCTGTGGTATTCTGAGTAGGATTCAATGATTGAATGACTGTGACGAGCTTCAAACTCGCGATTGTGGGGCGTTAGTGACAGACGCAAAAGAATCACTGGATTCTATTCCGACATGATCGAGAACCGACAGCTGAATAGCCGTGCTGTGACAGGGTGCGTTGAACATTTTCACTGAGAGGATGGGAGGTAGCCACTGACAACGGTGAAACCCTACATACAGCTTGCCATGGAAAGGAGTAAGAAGGATTGGATGAAGACAGTAGGAAAGCAGAGAGACGGAAGGGACAAAGCATCTTCATACGCTTATCTGAAATTCTCACCAATGAATTACATAAGTATCTCTATCCTTATTTTATATTCTATGTTATCCTCCATAACCATTTGAGTTTGCCTGACTGAGATTTACAAGGTGACCATAGCTTGCTTCATACCAACAATCTCCGTGGGATCGACCCTTACTCCCGTAAGATTTATTACTTGGACGACCCAGTGCACTTGCTGGTTAGTTGTGCGAAGTTGTGAAATTATGTATGTACCATGGTATTGAGCACCAAGTTTTTAGATTCATTACCGAGGATTATTTGAGTTGTGAAAAGTAGAGATCACAATTTCGTGCACCAAGTTTTTGGCGCCGTTGCCGGGGAATTGTTGAGTTTGGACAACTGACGGTTCATCTTGTTGCTTAGATTGGGTATTTTTTTTCAGAGTTCTTAAGAATGAATTCTAGTGTTTCAAGGTGATGTTCTTATCATCACCAAAGCTGATTGGTCTTCATCAATTTAGCTCTTGAATGCAATGTCCTGC
>NC_029775.3:78637867-78640348 GCF_000817695.3 Arachis duranensis | reverse complement strand
ACTGAAGCTTTAGACTAACATTGCATGATTCCTGGAATTCTCATTAAGAATTTTGATATCTTTATTTTCTTTTTCCACTTAATTTTCGAAAAATCCAAAAAAAAATTACAAAATCATAAAAACCAAAAATATTTTATGTTTCTTGTTTGAGTCTAGTGTCTCATCTTAAGTTTGGTGTCAATTGCATGTTTCTGTTCTTCTTGCATTTTTCGAATTCATGCATGTGTCTTCATTAATCTTCATGTTGTTCTTGATGATTTCCTTGTTCTGATCTTTAAATTCTCTTGTCTTAAGTGTTTTGTTGTTTCTCATATGCATTCTCATTTTGTTAGTGTCAGTAGTATACAAACTGCTAAGTTTGGTGTCTTGCATGCATTGTTATTTGAATTTAGTTGCATTTTGATTATTCCTCATTATTAAAAATCCAAAAATTTTTTTTATTTGTGTCTTTTCAAGTCAATAATACAGAGAATTGAAGATTCAGAACATACTGCAGAGGAATTACACAGAAAAAGCTGGGCGTTCAAAACGCCCAGTGAAGAAGACAAACTGGCGTTTAAACGCCAGCCAGGGTGCCTGGCTGGGCGTTTAACGCCCAAAAGGGTAGTGCTTTGGGCGTTAAACGCCAGAATGTGCACCATTCTGGGCGTTTAACGCCAGGATGGCACAAGAGGGAAAATTTTGTTTTTAATTCAAACTTTTTCAGGTTTTCAAAATTTTTCAAAATCAAATCTTTTTCAAATCAAATCTTTTCAATCAAATCTTTTTCAAAATCAATTTCTTCCCATTTTCAAAAATACTTGCTATCAATTAATGATTTGATTCAACATTTCAAGTATGTTGCCTTTTCTGTTGAGAAAGGTTTAATGTTTGAATCATATCTTTTCTTGTTAGCTAAGTCGTTAATTTTCAAAATCAAATCTTTTTAAATTGTTTTTCAAATCATATCTTCTCAATCACATCTTTTTAAAACCATAACTTTTCAATCATATCTTCTTAATAACATCTTTTTCAAAATAGTTTTCAATCATATCTTTTTAATTTCTAATTTCAAAATCTTTTTCAAAAATCACTTGATTTCTTTTCCACCCTTGGTTTTTGAAAATCAATTAGTGTTTTTCAAAATGTTTTTTTATCTCTTACTTAATTTTCGAAAATTTCTTCCCCTCTTCCCACATCCTTCTATTTATGGACTAACAATATTCCTTAATGCACAATTTGAACTCCATCTTTCCTTGATAAGTTTGAATTTTCTACCTCTTCCTTCTATTTTTCATTTCCTCTGACACATCAAGGAATCTCTATACTGTGACATAGAGGATTCTATATTTTCTTGTTCTCTTCTATTTCATATGAGCAGGAGCAAAGACAAAAGTATTCTTGTTGAGGCTAATCCTGAACCTGAAAGGACCTTGAAGTGAAAGCTAAGAGAAGCTAAAGCACAATTCTCTGTAGAGGACCTAACAGAAATCCTCAAAAAAGAAGACATGGCAGCCGAAAACAACAACAATGCCAACAATGCAAGGAAGGTGCTGGGTGACTTTACTGCACTTACTCCCGACTTCTATGGGAGAAGCATCTCTATCCTTGCCATTGGAGCAAACAACTTTGAGCTTAAGCCTCAATTAGTTTCTCTAATGCAACAGAATTGCAAGTTCCATGGACTTCCATTGGAAGATCCTCATCAGTTTTTAGCTGAATTCTTGCAAATCTGTGACACTGTCAAGACCAATGGGGTTGACCCTGAGGTCTACAGACTTATGCTATTCCCTTTTGCTGTAAGAGACAGAGCTAGGATATGGTTGGACTCACAACCTAAAGAAAGCCTGAACTCTTGGGAAAAGCTAGTCAATGCCTTCTTGGCAAAGTTCTTTCCACCTCAAAAATTGAGTAAGCTTAGAGTGGAAGTCCAAACCTTTAGACAGAAGGAAGGTCGAATCCCTCTATGAAGCTTGGGAAAGATACAAACAATTGATCAGAAAGTGTCCTTTTGACATGCTTTCTGAATGGAGCATCATAGGTATTTTCTATGATGGTCTATCTGAACTGTCCAAGATGTCTTTGGATAGCTCTGCTGGAGGATCTCTTCATCTGAAAAAGACGCCTACAGAAGCTCAAGAGCTCATTGAAATGGTTGCAAATAACCAATTCATGTATATTTCTGAAAGGAATCCTGTGAACAATGGGACAAATCAGAAGAAGGGAGTTCTTGAGTTTGATACTCTAAATGCCATATTGGCTCAGAACAAGATATTGACTCAGCAAGTCAATTTGATTTCTCAAAGTTTGTCTGGCATGCAAGCTGCACCAGGCAGTACTAAGGATGCTTCATCTGAAGAAGAAGCTTATGATCCTAAGAACCCTTCAATGGAAGAGGTGAATTACATGGGAGAACCCTATGGAAACACCTATAATTCTTCATGGAGAAATCATCCAAATCTCTCATGGAAGGATCAACAGAGACCTCAGCAAGGTTTCAAC
>NC_029775.3:78635191-78637747 GCF_000817695.3 Arachis duranensis | reverse complement strand
ACCACTCAAAGTTTCATGACTGAAACAAGGTCCTCCATTAGAAACTTGGAGGCACAAGTGGGTCAGCTGAGCAAGAAAATTACTGAACTCCCTCCTAGTACTCTTCCAAGCAATACAGAAGAGAATCCAAAAGGAGAATGCAAGGTCATCAACATGGCCGAACTAGGAGAGGAGGAAGAGGCAGTGAACGCCACTGAGGAAGACCTCAATGGACGTCCACTGGCCTCCAATGAGTTCCCTAATGAGGAACCATGGGAATCTGAGTCTCACACTGAGACCATAGAGATTCCATTGGATTTACTTCTGCCAATCATGAGCTCTGATGAGTATTCTTCCTCTGAAGAGGATGAATATGTCACTGAAGAGCAAGTTGCTAAATACCTTAGAGCAATCATGAAGCTAAATGACAAGTCATTTGGTAATGAGACTTGGGAGGATGAACCCCCTTTGCTCACCAAAGAACTGGATGACTTGTCTAGGCAAAAATTACCTCAAAAGAGACAAGATCCTGGGAAGTTTTCAATACCTTGTACCATAGGCACCATGACCTTTAAGAAGGCTCTGTATGACCTAGGGTCAAGTATAAACCTCATGCCTCTCTCTGAAATGGAGGAGCTAGGGATCTTTGTGGTGCAAGCTGCAAGAATCTCACTAGAGATGGCAGACAATTCAAGAAAACAAGCTTATGGACTTGTAGAGGATGTTTTGGTAAAGATTGAAGACCATTACATCCCTGCTGATTTCATAGTCCTAGAGACTGGGAAGTGCATGGATGAATCCATCATCCTTGGCAAACCCTTTCTAGCCACAGAAAAGGCTGTGATTGATGTTGACAGAGGAGAATTGCTCATTCAAGTGAATGAAGAATCCCTTGTATTTAAGGCTCAAGGATACCCCTCTATCACCATGGAGAGAAAGCATGAAGAGCTTCTCTCAAAACAGAGTCAAACAGAGCCCCCACAGTTAAACTCTAAGTTTGGTGTTGGGAGGCCACAACCAAATTCTAAGTTTGGTGTTGAACCCCCACATTCAAACTCTAGGTTTGGTGTTGGGAGGTTCCAACATTGCTCTGAGTATCTGAGAGGCTCCATGAGAGCCGACTGTCAAGCTATTGACATTAAAGAAGCGCTTATTGGGAGGCAACCCAATGTTATCTTTAATCTATTTTCCTTTGTTATTTTATGTTTTCTGTAGGTTGATGATCATGGGAAGTCACAAAATCAATTAAAAAAGCAAAAACAGAATGAAAAAACAGAAAGAAAAATAGCACACCATGGAGGAAGACCTTGCTGGCGTTTAAACGCCAATAAGAGCAGCAAATGGGCATTTAACGCCCAGTCTGGCACCATTCTGGGCGTTTAACGGCAGAAAGGGGCACCAGACTGGCGTTAAACACCAGGAAAGGGCAAGAAGTTGGCGTTAAATGCCAGAAATGGGCACCAGCCCGGCGTTTAACGCCAGAATTGGCACAGAGAGCATTTTTGCTCGCCACTTGGTGCAGGGATGACTTTTCCTTGACACCTCAGGATCTGTGGACCCTACAGGATCCCCACCTTCCCCACCACCCTCTCTCTGCTTCTTTACCCATTCACCAATCACGTCAACCACTCTTCCCCAAAAACCCCTCACCTATCAAATCTCATCTTTCTCTTCACCACTCACATCCATCCTTCATAAAACCTCACCTATCTCACCATTCAAATTCAAACCACTTTCCCTCCCAAACCCACCCATTCATAACTGAACCCTACCCCCTCTCCACCACTATATAAACCCATCTTCACTCCTTCATTTTCACACAACCTAAACACTACTTCTCCCCCTTTGGCCGAACCACAAAGCCATCTCCATCTCTTCTATTTCTTCTTCTTCTACTCTCTTCTTTCTTCTTTGGCTTGAGGATGAGCAAACCTTTTAAGTTTGGTGTGGTAAAAGCATTGCTTTTTTTTCCATAATGATGAGCGGATAATTTGTACGCTTTTTGGCATTGTTTTTAGTATGTTTTTAGTATGATCTAGTTAGTTTTTAGTATATTTTTATTAGTTTTTAGTTAAAATTCACTTTTTTGGACTTCAATATGAGTTTGTGTGTTTTACTGTGATTTCAGGTATTTTCTGGCTGAAATTGAGGGACCTGAGCAAAAATCTGATTCAGAGACTAAAAAGGACTGCAGATGCTGTTGGATTCTGACCTCCCTGGACTCGAAGTGGATTTTCTGGAGCTACAGAAATCCAATTGGCACGATCTCAACGGCGTTGGAAAGTAGACATCCTGGGCTTTCCAGCAATATATGATAGTCCATACGTTGCTCAAGATTTGATGGCCCAAACCGGCGTTCAAAGTCACCCTCAGAAATCCCAGCGTTAAACGCCGGAACTGGCACCAAAATGGGAGTTAAACGCCCAAACTGGCACTAAAGCTGGCGTTTAACTCCAAGAGGAGTCTCTACACGAAAATGCTTCATTGCTCAGCGCAAGAACACACCAAGTGGGCCCGGAAGTGGATTTTTATATCTTTTACTCATCTCTGTACACCCTAGGCTACTAGTTCTCTATA
>NC_029775.3:78631565-78634618 GCF_000817695.3 Arachis duranensis | reverse complement strand
ATCACCATACCCATTTGAGTTTGCCTGACTAAGATTTACAAGGTGACCATAGCTTGCTTCATACCAACAATCTCTGTGGGTTCGACCCTTACTCGCGTAAGGTTTATTACTTGGACGACCCAGTACACTTGCTGGTTAGTTGTGCGAAGTTGTGTTTATGCCATGGAAAGGAGTGAGAAGGATTGGATGAAGATAGTAGGAAAGCAGAGAGACAGAAGGGAAAGCATCTCCATTCGCTTATCTGAAATTCCTACCAATGAATTACATAAGTATCTCTATCTTTATCTTTATGTTTTATGCGTTTATCACCATACCCATTTGAGTCTGCCTGACTAAGATTTACAAGGTGACCATAGCTTGCTTCATACCAACAATCTCTGTAGGATCGACCCTTACTCGCGTAAGGTTTATTACTTGGACGACCCAGTACACTTGCTGGTTAGTTGAACGGAGTTGTGTCCACACATAAGTGCCATAATAATGATTCCATACAACAACAAAGAATACTACATTTTGAACACCAAGTTTTTGGATTCATTACCGGGGATGATTTGAGTTGTGAAAAGTATTGATCACAATTTCGTGCACCAAGTTTTTGGCGCCGTTGCCGGGGATTGTTCGAGTTTTCGGCAAGCTTTTGGTCCGGTAACATCAGTGCCAAATTTCTGATCCGGCAACAACACCAAGTTTTTGGCGCCGTTGCCGGGGATTGTTGAGTTTGGACAACTGACGGTTCATCTTGTTGCTTAGATTAGGTATTTTTTTTCGAAATTCTTGAAGATGAATTCTAGAGTTTCATGATGATTTGTTGAAATTTGGCTGGCTGTGAAGCCATGTCTAATTTCATTGGACCGAGGTTTCAACTTATCATCACAAGAGCTTGTTGATTTCTATCAATCTTGCTTTTGGAGCAGTGATCTGCTAAGGCTTGGCTAGCCATTGGCCATGTCTAGTGTTTTGGACCGAAGCTTTCCTTGAAAGCTTGGCTGGCTTTGAAGCCATGTCTAATTCCTGGACCGGAGTCTTAGACTAGCATTGCACTGATTCTTGGAATTCTCATTAAGAATTTTGATACCTTTTTCCACTAGATTTTCGAAAAAGCACAAAAAAATTACAAAATTATAAAATCCAAAAATATTGTATGTTTCTTGTTTGAGTCTAGTGCCTCATTTTAAGTTTGGTGTCAATTGCATACATTCATTCATGTGTCTTAAGGATCTTCAAATAATTCTTGATGATTTCTTACTCTAATCTTTAAATTCTCTTGACTTGAGTGTTTTGTGTGTCTGCATTCTCATTTTGTTAGTGTCAGTAGTATACAAACTGCTAAGTTTGGTGTCTTGCATGCATTGTTATTTGATTCTTGTTGCATTTTGATTTTTCCTTATTATTGAAAATCCAAAAATATTTTTTTTATTTGTGTCTTCTCAAGTCAATAATACAGAGAATTGAAGATCAAGAACATACAGCAGAGGAATTACATAGAAAAAGCTGGGCGTTCAAAACGCCCAGTGAAGAAGGACAGACTGGCGTTTAAACGCCAGCCAGGGTACCTGGTTGGGTTTTTAACGCCCAAAAGGGTATAGTTTTGGGCGTTAAACGCCAGAATGTACACCATTCTGGGCGTTTAACGCCAGGATGGCACAAGGGGGAAGATTTTGTTTTCAATGCAAATTTTTTTTCAAGTTTTCAAAACCTTTTCAAAATCAAATCTTTTTCAAATCATATCTTTTCAATCATATGTTTTCAAAATCAATTTCTTTCTATTTTTAAAAATACTTGCTATCAATCAATGATTTGATTCAACATTTCAAGTATGTTGCCTTTTCTGTTGAGAAAGGTCTAATGTTTGAATCATATCTTTTCTTGTTAGCCAAGTCATTAATTTTCAAAATCAAATCTTTTTAAAATGTTTTTCAAATCATATCTTCTCAATCACACTTTTTTTAACTAATCATATCTTCTTAACCACATCTTTTTCAAAATAGTTTTCAATCAAATCTTTTTTATTTCTAATTTCAAACTCTTTTTCAAAAATCACTTGATTTCTTTCCCACTTTTATTTTTCGAAAATCAATTAGTGTTTTTCAAAATGTTTTCAAAATCTTTTACTTGATTTTCGAAAATTACTTCCCTTCTTCTCACATCCTTCTATTTTATGGACTAACACTATTCCTAAATGCAAAATTCGAACTCCATCTTCTTTGATAAGTTCGAATTTTCTACTTCTGCCTTCTATTTTTCTTTTCCTCTGACACCTCAAGGAATCTCTATACTGTGACATAGAGGATTCCACATTTCCTTGTTCCCTTCTCTTTCTTATGAGTAGGAGCAGAGACAAAAGCATTCTTGTTGAGGCTGACCCTGAACCTGAAAGGACCTTGAAGCGAAAGCTAAGAGAAGCTAAGGCACAATTCTCTGTAGAGGACCTAACCGAATTCTTCAAAGAAGAAGAACAAATGGCAGCCGAAAACAACAACAATGCCAACAATGCAAGGAAGGTGCTGGGTGACTTTACTGCACCTACTCCTAACTTTTATGGGAGAAGCATCTCTATCCCTGCCATTGGAGCAAACAACTTTGAGCTTAAGCCTCAATTAGTTTCTCTAATGCAACAGAATTGCAAGTACCATGGACTTCCATTGGAAGATCCTCATCAGTTTTTAGTTGAGTTCTTGCAAATCTGTGACACTGTCAAGACTAATGGGGTTGACTCTGAGGTCTACAGACTTATGCTATTCCCTTTTGCTGTAAGAGACAGAGCTAGAATTTGGTTGGATTCACAACCTAAAGAAAGCCTGAACTCTTGGGAAAAGCTAGTCAATGCCTTCTTGGCAAAGTTCTTTCCACCTCAAAAAATTGAGTAAGCTTAGAGTGGAAGTCCAAACCTTCAGACAGAAGGAAGGAGAATCCCTCTACGAAGCTTGGGAAAGATACAAACAATTAATCAGAAAGTGTCCTTCTGATATGCTTTCTGAATGGAGCATCATAGGTATTTTCTATGATGGTCTCTCTGAACTATCCAAGATGTCTTTGGATAGCTCTGCTGGAGG
>NC_029775.3:78627568-78628128 GCF_000817695.3 Arachis duranensis | reverse complement strand
ACAAGGAAGAGACATTGAGGAGCTCAAGCACTCCATAGGATCTTCAAGAGGAAGAAAGAGCCGCCATTACTAAGGTGGACCCGTTCTTTAATTTCCTTGTTCTTTATTTTCCTGTTTTTTGAATTTTAGTGCTTATGTTTGTCTATGTTTGTGTCTTGTGATCATTAGTGTCTTAGTGTCTATGCCTTAAAGTTATGAATGTCCTATGAATGCATCACCTTTCTTGAATGAAAAATGTTCTTAAATGAAAAAGAAAGAATTGCATGAATTTTGAATTTTATAACAGTTTAATTATTTTGATGTGGTGGCAATACTTTTGATCTCTGAATGTATGCTTAAACAGTGCATATGTCTTTTGAATTTGTGGTTCATGAATGTTGGCTCTTGAAAGAATGATGAAAAAGGAGACATGTTACTGAGGATCTGAAAAATCATAAAAATGATTCTTGAAGCAAGAAAAAGCAGTGAATATAAAAAAAAAAGAGAAAAACGAAAAAAAAGAAAAGAGAAAAAGAGAAAGAAAAAGAAAAAGAAAGAAATAAAGTTGTGATCCAAGGCAA
>NC_029775.3:78626235-78627393 GCF_000817695.3 Arachis duranensis | reverse complement strand
GACAGAGTGCTTTGGGCCACGGCCAAGACTCATAAAGTAGCTGTGTTCAAGAATCATCATACTTAACTAGGAGAATCAATAACACTATCCGGATTCTGAGTTCCTATAGAAGCCAATAATTCAGAACTTCATAGGATAAAGTGAGATGCCAAAACTATTCAAAGGCAAAAAGCTAAAAGCCCCGCTCATCTAATTAATACTGATCTTCATAGATGTTTTTGGAATCTATTGCATATTCTCTTCTTTTTATCTTATTTGATTTTCAGTTGCTTGGGGACAAGCAACAATTTAAGTTTGGTGTTGTGATGAGCGGATAATTTGTACGCTTTTTGGCATTATTTTTAGTATGTTTTTAGTATGATCTAGTTAGTTTTTAGTATATTTTTATTAGTTTTTAGTTAAAATTCACTTTTCTGGACTTTACTATGAGTTTGTGTGTTTTTCTGTGATTTTAGGTATTTTCTGGCTGAAATTGAGGGACCTGAGCAGAAATATGAATCAGAGGCTGAAAAAAGGCTGCAGATGCTGTTGGATTCTGACCTCCCTGCACTCGAAGTGGATTTTCTGGAGCTACAGAAGCCCAATTGGCGCGCTCTCAACGGCGTTGGAAAGTAGACATCCTGGGCTTTCCAGAAATATATGATAGTCTATACTTTGCCCAATATTTGATGGCCCAAACCGGCGTTCAAAGTCACCCTCAGAAATCCCAGCGTTAAACGCCGGAACTGGCACCAAAATGGGAGTTAAACGCCCAAACTGGCACTAAAGCTGGCGTTTAACTCCAAGAGGAGTCTCTACACGAAAATGCTTCATTGCTTAGCCCAAGCACACACCAAGTGGGCCCGGAAGTGGATTTTTATGTCATTTACTCATCTCTGTACACCTTAGGCTACTAGTTCTCTATAAGTAGGACCTTTTACTATTGTATTGAGATATCTGGGTAGTTATCTTTGTTCTGATGCTATCTTAGATCATTGGGAGGCTGGCCATTCGGCCATGCCTAGACCTTGTTCTTATGTATTTTCAACGGTGGAGCTTCTACACACCATAGATTAAGGTGTGGAGCTCTGCCGTACCTCAAGTATTAATGCAATTACTATTGTTCTTCTATTCAATTCCGCTTGTTCTTGTTCTAAGATATCACTTGTTCTTCAACTT
>NC_029775.3:78588585-78625499 GCF_000817695.3 Arachis duranensis | reverse complement strand
CCATTTGAGTTTGCCTGACTAAGATTTACAAGATGACCATAGCTTGCTTCATACCAACAATCTCTGTGGGATCGACCCTTACTCGCGTAAGGTTTATTACTTGGACGACCCAGTACACTTGCTGGTTAGTTGTGCGAAGTTGTGTTTATGCCATGGTATTGAACACCAAGTTTTTGGATTCATTACCGGGGATGATTTGAGTTGTGAAAAGTATTGATCACAATTTCGTGCACTACATAACCATTTATAGCATCCAAGGCCGGAGAAACCTCTAGAAAGAGGAAAGGGAAGGCAAAAGCTTCCACCTCCGAGTCATGGGAGATGGAGAGATTCATCTCAAGGGTGCATCAAGACCACTTCTATGAAGTTGTGGCCTTGAAGAAGGTGATCCCCGAGGTCCCTTTTCAAACTCAAAAAAGGTCAACTTTAATCAAAGGCTGGACCAAGTCCTCATGGATATCTGTGTGGAAGGAGCTCAATCCAAACAAGAGATCCCACTCATCATGAAATCCCTAAGGTACCTCAAGGGATGCACTTTCCTCCACAAAACTATTGGGAGCAAATCAACACCTCCCTAGGAGAATTAAGTTCTAACATGTTTTTATTACAAAAGAACAAGAAGTACATGATTTCAAATTCATCCTTAAAACTAGCTTAATTATTTTGATGTGGTGACAATACTTTTTGTTTTCTGAATGTATGCTTGAACAGTGAATATGTCTTTTGAATTTGTTGTTCATGAATGTTAAAGTTGTTGGCTCTTGAAAGAATGATGAAAAAGGAGACATGTTACTGAGGATCTGAAAAATCATAAAAATGATTCACGAAGCAAGAAAAAGCAGTGAAAAGCTTGCAGAAAAAAAAAGAGAGAGTATATGCAAAAAAAAAAAAAGAAAGAGCAAGCAGAAAAAGCCAATAGCCCTTTAAACCAAAAGGCAAGGGTAATAAAAAGGATCCAAGACTTTGAGCATCAGTGGATAGGAGGGCCTACAGGAATAATATCCTGGCCTAAGCGGCTAAACCAAGCTGTCCCTAACCATGTGCTTGTGGCGTGAAGGTGTCAAGTGGAAACTTGAGACTAAGCGGTTAAAGTCGTGATCTAAATCAAAAAGAGTGTGCTTAAGAACCCTGGACACCTCTAATTGGGGACTCTAGCAAAGCTGAGTCACAATCTGAAAAGGTTCACCCAGTTATGTGTCTGTGGCATGGATGTATCCGGTGGTAATACTGGAAAACAGAGTGCTTTGGGCCACGGCCAAGACTCATAAAGTAGCTGTGTTCAAGAATCAACATACTTAACTAGGAGAATCAATAACACTATCTGAATTCTGAGTTCCTATAGAAGCCAATAATTCTGAACTTCAAAGGATAAAGCGAGATGCCAAAACTGTTCAGAGGCAAAAAGCTACTAGTCCCGCTCATCTAATTGGAGCTAAGTTTCATTGATAGTTCAGAGTTTATAGTATATTCTCTTCTTTTTATCCTACTTGATTTTCAGTTGCTTGGGGACAAGCAACAATTTAAGTTTTGTGTTGTGATGAGCGGATAATTTATACGCTTTTGGCATTGTTTTTAGTATGTTTTTAGTGTGTTTTAGTTAGTTTTTAGTATATTTCTATTAGTTTTTAGTTAAAATTCACTTTTCTGGACTTTACTATGAGTTTGTGTGTTTTTCTGTGATTTCAGATATTTTCTGGCTGAAATTGAGGGAATTGAGCAAAAATCTGATTCAGAGGCTGAAAAGGACTGCAGATGTTGTTGGATTCTGACCTCCCTGCACTCGAAGTGAATTTTCTGGAGCTATAGAAGCCCAATTGGCGCGCTCTCAATAAGGTTGGAAAGTAGACATCTTGGGCTTTCCAGCGATATATAATAGTCCATACTTTGCTCGAGATTTGATGGCCCAAACCGGCGTTCCAAATCAGCTCAAAACTGCCCGGTGTTAAACGCCGGAACTGGCACAAGAATGGGAGTTAAACGCCCAAACTGGCACAAAAGCTGGCGTTTAATTTCAAGAAAAGTCTCTACACATAGAAGCTTCAATGCTCAGCCCAAGCACACACCAAGTGGGCCCGGAAGTGGATTTTTTATGTAATTTACTCATCTTTGTAAACCCTAGGCTACTAGTTCTCTACAAATAGGACCTTTTACTATTGTATTTTCATCTTTAGATTTTTGGATCTTTGGATCATTTTAGATCTTTTGATCATTTTTGGACGCCTAGTTCTTAGATCATTGGGAGGCTGGCCATTCGGCCATGCCTAGACCTTGTTCTTATGTATTTTCAACGGTGGAGTTTCTACACACCATATATTAAGGTGTGGAGCTCAGCTGTACCTCGAGAATTAATGCAATTACTATTATTCTTCTATTCAATTCAGCTTGTTCTTTTTCTAAGATATCACTTGTTCCTCAACTGGATGAATGTGATGATCCGTGACACTCATCATCATTCTCAACTATGAACGTGTGCCTGACAACCACCTCCGTTCTACTTTAGATTGAGTGAATATCTCTTGGATTCCTTAATCAAAATCTTCGTGGTATAAGCTAGATATCTCTTGGATCCCTTAATCGGAATCTTCGTGGTATAAGCTAGAATTGATGGTGGCATTCAAGAGAATCCGGAAGGTCTAAACCTTGTCTGTGGTACTGAGTAGGATTCAATGATTGAATGACTGTGACGAGCTTCAAACTCGCGATTGTGGGGCGTTAGTGACAGACGCAAAAAGAATCACTGGATTCTATTCCGACATGATCGAGAACCGACAGCTGAATAGCCGTGCCCACTGAGAGGATGGGAGGTAGCCACTGACAACGGTGAAACCCTACATACAGCTTGCCATGGAAAGGAGTAAGAAGGATTGGATGAAGACAGTAGGAAAGCAGAGAGACGGAAGGGACAAAGCATCTTCATACGCTCATCTGAAATTCTCACCAATGAATTACATAAGTATCTCTATCCTTATTTTATATTCTATGTTATCCTCCATAACCATTTGAGTTTGCCTGACTGAGATTTACAAGGTGACCATAGCTTGCTTCATACCAACAATCTCCGTGGGATCGACCCTTACTCGCGTAAGGTTTATTACTTGGACGACCCAGTACACTTGCTGGTTAGTTGTGCGAAGTTGTGAAATTATGTGTGTACCATGGTATTGAGCACCAAGTTTTTAGATTCATTACTGGGGATTATTTGAGTTGTGAAAAGTAGAGATCACAATTTTGTGCACCAATACCACAGACAAGGTTTAGAATTTTCGGATTCTCATGAATGCTGCCATCAATTCTAGCTTATACCACGAAGACTCTGATTAAGGAATCCAAGAGATATGCGCCCGGTCTATGGTAGAACAGAAGTGGTTGTCAGTCACGCGTTCATAGGTGAGAATGATAATGAGTGTCACAGATCATCACATTCATCATGGTGAAGTGCAACGAATATCTTAGAACAGGAATAAACTGAATTGAATAGGAAATAGTAGTAATTGCATTAAAACTTGAGGTACAGCAGAGCTCCACACCCTTAATCTATGGTGTGTAGAAACTCCACCGTTGAAAATACACAAGTGATAGTGGTCCAGGCATGGCCAAATGGCCAGCCCCCATGAACGTGATCAATAGTCTCCTAAGATGAATAATAGAATAAAAATGAGACCAAAGATGTGTAGTCAAAAGACCGAATGGTCAAAGACACCTAGTACAATAGTAAAATGTCCTATTTATACTAGACTAGCTACTAGGGTTTACAGAAGTAAGTAATTGATGCAGAAATCCACTTCCGGGGCCCACTTGGTGTGTGCTTGGGCTGAGCTTGAGCTTTACACGTGCAGAGGCTTCTTTTGGAGTTGAACGCCAAGTTGTAACCAGTTTTTGGCGTTCAACTCTGGTTCGTGACGTGTTTCTGGTGTTTGACTCCAGAATGCAATATGGAGCTGGCGTTGAGCGCCTGTTTGTGTCGTTTAATCTCTAATAAAGTATGAACTATTATATATTGCTGGAAAGCTCTGGATGTCTACTTTCCAACGCCATTGAGAGCGCGACATTTGGAGTTTTGTACCTCCAGAAAATCTATTCCGAGTGCAGAGAGGTCAGATTCCAATAGCATCAGCAGTCCTTTGTCAGCCTTCTTATCAGAGTTTTGCTCAGGTCCCTCAATTTCGGCCAAAAAATTTCCTGAAATCATAGAAAAACACACAAACTCATAGTAAACTCCAGAAATGTGAATTTAGCATAAAAACTAATGAAAACATCCCTAAAAGTAACTAGATCCTACTAAAAATTACTTAAAAATAATGCCAAAAAGCGTATAAATTATCCGCTCATTAGCCATCTCTGAAAAAACAAATCAAAACAAGTTACAAAATTGGAGAAGTAAAAATAAAACATAACAAAAGAAGTCGGTCTCTACCCAGTTCGGCTCGGACAAGAGAAGGGTCCCCTAAGAATCTCTTTGTGTCAAGATGGGGAGGTTCCCCCCAAATATCCTCCAACACAGTTACAAAGGCCTGCCCGACCTCATCAAGCATCTCCCACGAGTATCGAGACACTACAACACTCTTCTGCCAACACAAAGGGAAGGCAGGTTCACCATTCGCTTCTAGGAAAAAAGGTCGAGCTCCCTCAACAGCTCGAACCTTGAAAAAGTAGTTCTTAAAGTCCCTAAAGGACTCATCATACATGGAAAAGACTTTGTGCCCTTGGGCAGACCTGAAAGAAACCCAAGAAGCTTTCTTTTTGGTAGTCCCAGGCTTAGTCAGAACAAAGAGGTAAAGAAAGAGAGTTTGAGAAGGCGTAACATCTAATTCTTGGCAGAGCAACTAAAAGATCTTGATAAAACCCCAAGAGTTCGGATGGAGCTGGGATGGAGCAACGTTACACGACCACAACAAGTTAGTCTCAAAGGAAGTAAAAGGGAAAGTGTTCATACCTTGGGTCGAGTTGTCCGACCCGGGATGTTCGACAGACAAAGCGACCGACCTCTTCAGGTCAGGACAACCCGGCCTCTTTCTTAAGAGCTCGGCCAAGTCACCAGGAAAGCCCAAAGAAGGGCCCAAATAGAGGAACACGCCCCAAATCCTAAGGCAGCCCAAGCCTACAGAGAGAAGGGCGGTTCCCTTGAAGATAAGATGACCTCACTTGAATATAAAGATAAGATAAGATAACTAACTTATCTTATCCACAGAAGGTCACTCCTCACCATTATAAATACACTGGAGCACCCAGGTATAACTTATACTCTGATTCTACTCAATATCTGTTTAATACCCTTGCTAACTTAAGCATCGGAGTCCCTTGCAGGTACCCTCCACCCTTCGATGACGAAGGATCAGCAGCATTCTTAATTCCACAAGTCAGACACACCAGCTCCGGCCGCCATACACCTGCTAGACACGTCGGCTCCAACCAACACAGAAGATCTCATCCGAGATCGACCCACAGTTTCAGGTATCCCTCGGAACATTGGCGCCATTGCCGGGGACGTGGAAGTCATCCCATCACCATAGCGGACGACCATGACAACGACCACGATTCAGGTTTGGAAGATAGAATGCCGCACAAGAACGTGGATGCTATACTCAAAGATACTCCAGAGCACAACGGGGATAGAGGCGCTTCAAGATCGATTAAAGCAACTTGAGAAAGAGGCCCAACATCAATGCGAAAAAGAAGAGGATCTACATCGAGAGATAAGGCGACGCCGAGAATTAGAAGATAAGCTTCTAAAACTCGAAGCCGATCTCAAAACTAAAGCTCCTCGATCCACTCCAGAGGATAGCCCTTGCAAGGATCAAGATCCATTCACCAGGGAAATTATGAAGACCAAAATCCCAAAGGACTTCAAACTTCCGGATATGACTCTGTATGACGGCACCTCGGACCCCAACCATCATCTCAGCAATTTCAAAAGTACAATGTACCTCATTGACGCCTCGGATGCAGTTCGCTGCAAAGCCTTTCCAACAACTCTTACCAAAACAGCCATTAGATGGTTCGACAACCTACCTCCAAAGTCCATCTTGAGCTTCGACGACCTGGCCAAAAGGTTCCTGGCCAGATTTTCCATACAAAAAGACAAGGCTAAACACGCACCCAGCCTACTAGGAATCAAGCAAGGAGATCGGGAGAGTCTTCGTAACTACATGGAAGGATTCAACAAAACATGCATGGACATACAAAGTCTACCAATAGAAGCTGCCATTATGGGCCTCATAAATGGCCTACGAGAAGGACCGTTTAGCCAATCTATATCAAAGAAGTACCCTGCATCCCTGGACGAAGTACAAGAACGGGCGCAAAAGTACATCAACATGGAAGAGAATTCTCGACTTGGGGAAGCCTCGAGATTCGGTTCTGCCTACCGAGATAAAGATAAAGAATCCAAAAAAAAGGAAGATCGCTCCGGGGAGAAAATCAAAAAATATCATAACTACACCCCTCTCAGGGTATCCTTGGTAGATGTTTACAAAGAAGTCTGCCATACGGAAAAAATACCCCCAGCTCGGCCACTCAAAGGCAAAAGAGGAGGAGGGAATCGGAACGAATACTGTGAGTATCATCGAGTTCGAGGACATTCCACCAATGAATGCTTCGACTTGAAAAATGTCATAGAAAAATTAGTAAGAAAAGGAAAACTAGATCGGTTTTTGGCTAACCGGGACGAAGAGCCAAGAAAAGGAAGAAGAGATGAAGATGTCGGACGGTCTGAACGATCACCTCGCACACCAGAGAGACACGTCCACGTGATACACGGCGGATTTGCGGGAGGAGGAATCTCCAAATCATCCCGCAAGCGACACCTCAAAGAAGTATACCATGTTGAGGGAAAGAAGGAGGCGCCAGACATCCCAGCAATCACGTTTACCAAAGAAGACGCATCCGGAATCATCTCAGGACACGACGACCCCATGGTCATCACTATCATACTGGCAAACGCCAACCTCCACCGTACATTAATTGACCAAGGAGCTCTGCTGACATCTTATTCAAAACTGCCTTCGACAAGTTCGGCTTAGAAGAAAAAGAGCTAAGAGCATACCCGAACAACCTGTTTGGACTTGGGGATACCCCAGTACAACCACTGGGATACGTATCGCTACATACAACCTTCGGAAAGAGGAACCAATCCAGAACACTCAAGATAGACTACATCGTGGTCGATGTAAGCTCAGCCTACAACGCCTTAATAGGTCGGACAACGTTAAACCAACTCGGCGCAATAGTTTCAACTCCATATCTATGTATGAAATTCCCAACTGCAGAAGGGATAGCTACAATAAAAGCAGATCAAAAGATGGCGCGTCGCTGTTATAACAAAAGTCTAAACCTCAGAGGCGAAGGAGGAGAGTTCCACACAATGGAACTTGGTGGAGTTCAGAAGCGAGAAGAACTCCGTCTGATGAGTATTTTAGTGGAAAAATGAATTTCTCCCAAAACATACAGATCTAACCGGCAAGTGCACCGAGTCGCATCAAGTAATAATAACTCACGGGAGTGAGGTCAATCCCACAGGGATTGAAGGATTGAGCAATTTTAGTTTAGTGGTTGATTTAGTCAAGCGAATCAAGATTTGGTTGAGTGATTTGTGATTTGCAAAATTTAAATTGCATTGAAAGTAAAGGGAATGTGTAAATTGCATGAGATTAAAGAGAGCAAGAATTAAATTGCTGAATCTTAAAGAACAAGTAATATAAATTGCAGAAACTTAGAATGCAAGAAATGTAAATTGCAGAATCTTAAATTGCAAGAAATGTAAATGGCTTGAATTGTAAAGGGAATTGGGAATTGGATTTGCAGAAATTAAACAAGGAAAAGTAAAATTGCAACAAGCAGAGAAGTAGAAAATGACTTGGATCAAACCGGATCTTAAACAGAAAAGTAAATGGGAAATCTGGATCTCAGGACCCAAGAGACTAGAAAACCAAGTCTAGATCTCAATGCCTTCCTAGATCCAACAAGAACACTTGCAAAGAAATTGTAAATTGCAAAGAAAATAGATGAAGAGCAATTAACAGAAATTTAAACTCAATTATGCAGTAAAAAAACAGAGAGATCCAAGAATGAGATTGAAACAGAATTTCTTCAATTCTCCAACCCAAGATCCAAGACAAAGTAATTGAAATTGAAAGCAATAAAACTAAGAGGAAGAGAATGGAATTCTCCTTCCCCGAAACTAAGAAATTAAAATTCACTCAATACCCAAAAGCTCTCCGAAAACTCTAAATGAAAACTAAAAGGAAAACTAAAAAGAAGAGCTCCCCGAATAACTTGAATTCTATCCTATTTATACACTTTCTTCAAATGATCTTCAAGCCCTGAATTGGGCCTTTGCTCTTGGTAGAATTGGGTTAAAAGAGGCCTTGGTTGATTGCTCTTTGGAGTTTGGAGAGGAACCAAAGTGAACCAATTGAACCGGGTTGGAGTTTTGCAAAAGTTGGAGTAAAAGTTTGAGCAAAAGTTAGGGGTCTAACTTTTGCTCCAACTTTTCATATCAGCTACCATAATCTGCTGATACCAACGTTGATGCCAAAGTTAGGGGTCTAACTTTCGCTCCAATGTTGGCTTTACCTTGTGCACTTATGGCGCCAACGTTAGCCCAAAAGTTAGGGGTCTAACGTTGGCGCAAACTTTTGCTCCCCTTTTATATTTCCTATGTGCCAACGTTAGCCCAAAAGTTAGGGGTCTAACGTTGGCGCAAACTTTTGGTGGTCAGGGATATTTTTATGTGCCAACGTTAGCCCAAAAGTTAGGGGTCTAACGTTGGCGCAAACTTTTGGTGCCCAGGGAGTGATTTTCAAGTTCCAACACCACTTCTCCTAATCTTTTGCTTACTTCAAAATTGTTTAATTCCTCAATCCTTCGTTTCAAAGAACTTTCATGTGATGCATTTTTGAAAATTGAGTGCAAACAAGTTTTGAAGATAAGAATATTGTGAATAATCAAGCATCTTGCTTATTGAATTATAAAGAAAGACTATGCTATGCAGGCAGGCAGGGGTATATAAAGAAAACTATACTATGCAGACAGGCAGGACAAATAAGGATACAATCCAACTTTCAATTACAGCAATATTTGACGTAAAACAATCACTTAACAATACAACCTGTTGGAGTTCACTTGCTTTCCTTCTTCTCATCATCATCAATGTAATCATGAGATATTCATTCTTTCACAATATGTATCAAATATAGCATAAAACCTCATGAAATTGCGTTAATTCATCTATGGTTTATTCAATCAAAGGAATCATGAAAATCTACCCAAATTGGCTTGCTTAGAGCTCAAGAAAGTACATAATTCAAGTGAAAACATAAAAAAAAGACTAGTGAAACTAGGCTAAGATGACTTGTCATCACCGTCCACAGCCCGATGGTGAAGTAGAAAAAGTTCATATCGGAGACACCTCGGATAAGACAACTAATATTGGCACGATCCTGAAAAGAGATACAAAGGAATCACTCATATAGTTCCTACGAGATAATGTTGATCTCTTCGCATGCAAAGCTGCCGACATGCCAGGCATAGATCCCGAACTGATGAGCCATAAGTTGGCAGTCTATCCGGGATCCCAGCCGGTACAACAAAGATGAAGAAAACTCGGGCCAGAACAGTCTCAGGCCGTAGCAGAACAGGTGCAAGCACTACTAGAGGTAGGGTTCATAAGAGAAGTTAAGTACCCACTATGGCTAGCAAATGTCGTCTTGGTAAGAAAGTCAAATGGGAAGTGGCGAATGTGAACCTACTACACCGACCTCAACAAAGCCTGCCCAAAAGACCCTTATCCACTCCCAAGCATCGACACTCTAGTAAATGCCTCATCAGGATATAAGTATCTCTCGTTTATGGACGTATACTCGGGGTACAACCAGATCCCAATGTATCCACCGGATCAGGAAAAAACCTCATTTCTAACACCCAAAGCAAACTATTGTTACATCGTAATGCCTTTCGGCCTTAAGAACGCAGGAGCTACTTATTAGAGGCTAATGAACAAGGTCTTCTCAGGTCACATCGAAAAAATCATGGAGATCTATGTGGATGACATGTTGATAAAGACACAAAGTGAAGAAACATTACTGTCCAACTTGGTTCAAGTATTCAGCACCATACGAAAGCATGGCATGCGACTGACTTTCATGTTCATCTTTCACCTCTTTGGTTGATGATGCTAAAAATCTCCAAAAGTTTGTATGATATTATGCATTGATATTGGAAGTTGCTTGTTCCCCAAGCACTTAGAAACAGTGGTTAGTCTGCATGATTTATTTGTGGGCTTTTTGAACTTACTTTGGTGTGGGAACACCAAACTTAGTACCTTGCCAAAGGTTTTCATTAACCATGTGTGAAATTCTTTTTTCTTTCTCAAAAGTAATAAGGCTGAAAACTAGAAAACAGCAAAATAGTTAACTCATTCATCCAGTATGCTTGAAGCCCATATTATGCATAAGGTGAGAATGTTTGTTATAATGGGATTTTGGTGGAACACCAAACTTAGAATTCTTCATTCTCCCTTAGATTGTTTTGGTGTGCAACACCAAACTTAGCTTCTTGCAATCTAGATAAAACTAGTTAACCTTTTTATTGAAATAGATATGAAAAGAGAACTACCTCAGGTTGGGTTGCCTCCCAACAAGCGCTTCTTTATTGTCATTAGCTTGACATGTTGTTCTTCACTTTCTTCCTCTTCTTCCAGTTGGTTAAGAGGAATGACCTTAAGGGGGGAAAAGTTTCAGCTGTTGTCCTCTTTCTTAGTCTCTTCTCAGCAAGCCTCCTTGTGAAATTGGCTTGATTAGTCTTGCTTGCTGGATCAGGGGGAGGATTGTTTGCAGTTGACCTTCTCAATGAATGTTGTCCTTGGTATCTTGGTCGCAATCCTCTTCTTGGTGCTTTTGTCAATTGCCTTCACTTCTTGGATGTCAAGACATGGTTGCTGTGTGACTATTGGAGTGATTTCTTCATTAAGAGCCTCTTGTATTGGTGGTTCCATGAGCTCCTCCTTTATGTACTTCTCTGCCTCACTTGAGTTTGGAATGACTTCTTCACTTTCTTGCTCCTCCACTTCCTCTTTTACACCTAACATTTGTTTTAATAGCTCTATCATGGAGGAGGTTTGTTGATCTTCCCAACATTTCTTCATCTCCTCTTCATACCTTTCAATCATGGTTTCAAGTGTTGAGGCGTTTTGGTCCAGGGAAGTTTGTGAGAGTTGTGAGTCTTCATGTTCTCTTGTCATCTCAAGTGTAGTTTCAGGTTCAACCACCTCTACCTCATTTTTCATTGAAATTTCTCTTGACACAGAGGCTTCCTCATCTTGCTTTTCCACTTCCTCACCCACAAATTTGTCTTCATTCGTACTGTTTGATGGTTCTAAGTTCCTCTTTGTTTGCTCTAAGGACCTATTTATCTGCTCGAGGATGGTTTCTTCCCAAGATGGGGATTTTGTGTAAAATTCCACTAATTTTCTCTGTATTTCAATGCCTTCAAGGTATTCCTCATCTGTTAATTCAAGAGATGAAGGTTGAGAGTAATTTTGGTGACGTGAATGTGTTGTGGTGAAGTTGTGTTGAGGGGTGTGGAATGAGTTGTGTGATTGATGGGATGACTGGTATGGATTTTGGAGGAAACTTTGTGTTGAGGCATAATCAAGTGATGAAGAACTTTTAATTGAGGAACTGGGACGTGAGGGTGGATGCTCTTTCATTCTGTGGTAATCCTCCCATCTACCATGAGGATAATAATATGAATTATTTTGGAGTGGAGGTTTGTATCCCATATGCTTCTCCTGCTCATCTTGTGTCTCTGAAGCAAATCTCCATGGATTGGAGTGCTCAGAATCTGTTAATTCTTGGTGATATCCCCAGCCACCATTAGAGGTTGGTGCTGGTGGGTGATATCCTGAAAAATTTTGTTTGACTGCAATTGTCAATCTATTCAATCCCCGGCAACGGCGCCAAAAACTTGATGAGTATTTTAGTGGAAAAATGAATTTCTCCCAAAACATACAGATCTAACCAGCAAGTGCACCGAGTCGCATCAAGTAATAATAACTCACGGGAGTGAGGTCGATCCCACAGGGATTGAAGGATTGAGCAATTTTAGTTTAGTGGTTGATTTAGTCAAGCGAATCAAGATTTGGTTGAGTGATTTGTGATTTGCAGAATTTAAATTGCATTGAAAGTAAAGGGAATGTGTAAATTGCATGAGATTAAAGAGAGCAAGAATTAAATTGCTGAATCTTAAAAAATAAGTAATATAAATTGCAGAAACTTAGAATGCAAGAAATGTAAATTGCGGAATCTTAAATTGCAAGAAATGTAAACGACTTGAAATGTAAAGGGAATTGGGAATTGGATTTGCAGCAATTAAACAAGGCAAAGTAAATTGCATCAAACAGAAGAGTAGAAGGGGATTGGGATTGAATCGGATCTGAAGCAGAAGAGTAAATGAACATGAAAAGTAATAAACAGAGAATTGGAAATTGGAAATTCAGATCTCAGGGCCCAAGAGACTAGATAACTGAGTCTAGATCTCAATGCCTTCCTAGATCCAACAAGAACAATTGCAAGGAAATTGTAAATTGCAAAGAAAGTAGATGAAGAGCAATTAACAGAAATTTAAAACTCAATTATGCAGTAAAGAAACAGAGAGATCCAAGGATGAGATTGAAACAGAATTTCTTCAATTCTCCAACCCAAGATCAAGGACAAAGTAATTGAAATTGAAAGCAATAAAACTAAGAGGAAGAGAATGGAATTCTCCTTCCCCGAAACTAAGAAATTAAAATTCACTCAATACCCAAAAGCTCTCCGAAAACTCTAAATGAAAACTAAAAGGAAAACTAAAAAGAAGAGCTCCACGAATAACTTGAATTCTATCCTATTTATACTTTCTTCAAATGATCTTCAAGCCTTGAGTTGGGCCTTTGCTCTTGGTGGAATTGGGTTGAAAGAGGCCTTGATTGATTGCTCTTGGAGTTTGGAGAGGAACCAAAGTGAACCAATTGAACCGGGTTGGAATTTTGCAAAAGTTGGAGTAAAAGTTTGAGGAAAAGTTAGGGGTCTAACTTTTGCTCCAACTTTTCATATCAGCTACCATAATCTGCTGATACCAACGTTGGTGCCAAAGTTAGGGGTCTAACTTTTGCTCCAACGTTGGCTTTACCTTGTGCACTTATGGCGCCAACGTTAGCCCAAAAGTTAGGGGTCTAACGTTGGCGCGAACTTTTGCTCCCCTTTTATATTTCCCATGTGCCAACGTTAGCCCAAAAGTTAGGGGTCTAACGTTGGCGCAAACTTTTGGTGGTCAGGGATATTTTTATGTGCAAATGTTAGCCCAAAAGTTAGGGGTCTAAAGTTGGCGCAAACTTTTGGTGCCCAGGGAGTGATTTTCAAGTTCCAACGTTAGCCCAAAAGTTAGGGGTCTAACGTTGGGGCTAACTTTTCACCCAAAAGTTTGTGCAAAAGTTTGTGGCTAACTTTAGGTCCAGCTTTTTGCTTCCTGGTTCAATTTTACTTATTCCATTGTCCTCTCTTTACTCTTAGCCATTCCTTCTTGCTTCAACCTTTCTCCAAGCTTTCTTCACCTATCATTAATCAACCAAATACATCAAAGCTATGCTTAAAATCATGAGATATTCATTCTTTCACAATATGTATCAAATATAGCATAAAACCTCATGAAATTGCGTTAATTCATCTATGGTTAATTCAATCAAAGGAATCATGAAAATCTACCCAAATTGGCTTGCTTAGAGCTCAAGAAAGTACATAATTCAAGTGAAAACATAAAAAAAAGACTAGTGAAACTAGGCTAAGATGACTTGTCATCACCGTCCACAGCCCGATGGTGAAGTAGAAAAAGTTCATATCGGAGACACCTCGGATAAGACAACTAATATTGGCACGATCCTGAAAAGAGATACAAAGGAATCACTCATATAGTTCCTACGAGATAATGTTGATCTCTTCGCATGCAAAGCTGCCGACATGCCAGGCATAGATCCCGAACTGATGAGCCATAAGTTGGCAGTCTATCCGGGATCCCAGCCGGTACAACAAAGATGAAGAAAACTCGGGCCAGAACAGTCTCAGGCCGTAGCAGAACAGGTGCAAGCACTACTAGAGGTAGGGTTCATAAGAGAAGTTAAGTACCCACTATGGCTAGCAAATGTCGTCTTGGTAAGAAAGTCAAATGGGAAGTGGCGAATGTGAACCTACTACACCGACCTCAACAAAGCCTGCCCAAAAGACCCTTATCCACTCCCAAGCATCGACACTCTAGTAAATGCCTCATCAGGATATAAGTATCTCTCGTTTATGGACGTATACTCGGGGTACAACCAGATCCCAATGTATCCACCGGATCAGGAAAAAACCTCATTTCTAACACCCAAAGCAAACTATTGTTACATCGTAATGCCTTTCGGCCTTAAGAACGCAGGAGCTACTTATTAGAGGCTAATGAACAAGGTCTTCTCAGGTCACATCGAAAAAATCATGGAGATCTATGTGGATGACATGTTGATAAAGACACAAAGTGAAGAAACATTACTGTCCAACTTGGTTCAAGTATTCAGCACCATACGAAAGCATGGCATGCGACTTAACCCGGCTAAATGCACATTCGCCGTGGAAGCAGGTAAGTTCTTGGGCTTTATGCTCACACAAAGAGGAATCGAGGCAAACCCAGATAAATGCCAGGCCATACTCAACATGAAGAGCCCAACCTGCGTCAAAGAGGTACAACAACTCAATGGGAGATTGGCGGCCTTGTCCAGATTCCTAGCAGGGTCAGCGATAAGATCCCTCCCTTTCTACGCTACTTTAAGGAAGGGAAAGAACTTCGAGTGGACAACGGAATGTGAGCAAGCCTTCCGAGACTTCAAAGAATTCTTGGGGCGGCCACCTATCCTATCTCGACCACGAGAAGGGGAATCACTCATATTGTACCTCGCAGTACGAAGCTGGGCAATAGCCTCTACACTAATTAGAGAAGACGAGGGTGGGCAACAACCCGTCTACTTTATTAGTAAAGCACTGCAGGGGTCAGAGCTGAACTACCAGAAAATAGAGAAGTTTGCCTACGTTCTCATACTCACATCCCGACGACTTCACCAGTACTTCGAAGCGCATACCATTACGGTTCGGACCAACCAACCCATAAAGGGGATATTGCAGAAAACAGATCTAGCGGGAAGAATCCTATAGTGGGCAATCGAGTTGTCCAAATTCGACCTCCAATACGAGGCGCAAACAGCCATTAAATCACAATACCTAGCCGACTTCATTGCAGAATTCACAGACACCCCAGAGATCCCAATAGAGTGGAATATATATGTGGACGGCTCCTCGAATAAAACCGAAAGTGGTGCAGGTGTGATAATCGAAAGCAACCAAGGAACCCAACTTGAGCTTTCCCTTAAATTCGGATTCCCGACCTCAAACAACCTGGCGGAATATGAAGCGCTATTAGCTGGTTTGAAGCTGGCTAGAGAAGTTGGAGCTCAGAAACTCAACATCTACAGTGATTCACAAGTTGTTACCTCACAAATAACAGGGAGCTACCAAGCCAAAGATCCTACAATGAAAAAGTATTTGGATAAAACCAAGGAACAGCTTGGACAACTCCGGGAATATAGGATCTGCCACATACCCCGCGAGCAAAATGCCCGAGCCGACGCACTCTCAAAACTAGCCAGCACCAAACCAGGGGGCAACAATAGAAGCCTCATCCAAGAAATACTACAGAACCCATTAATATCAGAAGAAGAAAAAGTCCTAGCCATAACAGGTCGGGATCAAGGATGGATGACACCAATAATTAACTACCTCAAAATAGAAGCGCTCCCTACAGATGAAAAGGAGGCAAAGAGGTTAAAAAGGGAGGCACAGTACTACACTATCATAAACAACACCCTATACAAAAGAGGGATCTCAGTGCCATTGTTAAAATACGTACCGACCTCCAATACAAAGGAAGTCTTGGAGGAAGTACACAGCGGCATTTGTAGCAATCATCTCGGAGCGCAAGCTCTCACCAAAAAGGTACTCCGGGCAGGATTCTATTGGCCAACTCTACGAAAGGAAGCTACCAAATTTGTAAAGACATGTCCACCATGTCAGAAGCATGCCAACTTTCACATCGCCCCGCCGAAAAAGTTCATCAGCGTGACCTCACCCTGGCCATTTGCAAAGTGGGGACTCGATCTTCTCGGACCCTTTCCCCAGGGATCGGGACAAGTCAAGTTCCTCATAGTAGGGGTAGACTATTTCACAAAATGGATCGAGGCAGAACCCCTGGCCAATGCCACTGCTCAAAGAAGTTGGAAATTCCTATATAGGAACATCATTACAAGGTTCGGGGTCCTATACTCCATCACCACAGATAATGGCACCCAATTCACAGATGCAGGCTTCAGAAAACTAGTGGCCAACTTTAATATAAAACACCAGTTCACCTCCGTCGAACATCCCCAAGCCAATGGACAAGCCGAAGCGGCCAACAAAGTCATATTGGCCGGGCTGAAACGGAGACTGCAAGAAGCAAAGGGAGCTTGGGCCGAGGAACTTCCACAAGTCCTATGGGCGTATCGAACAACCCCCCATTCTACTACGAATGAATCACCATTTCGATTAGCATATGGAGTGGAGGCAATGATTCCAATAGAAGTCGAGGAAGGGTCTCCCTGAGTAGTCCACTACAATGAACAAACCAACTCTCAACTTCAAAGAGAAGAGCTCGACCTACTTCCAAAAATCCAAGAAAGAGCTCGGATCAGAGAAGAAGCACTAAAGCGGTAAATGGCTTCCAGGTATAATCAAAAGGTAGTGCCTAGAGGTTTTGCTGAGAATGATCTCATCTTAATCCGAAATGATATTGGAACAACTCGACCTGGAGAAGGAAAGCTGGCAGCCAACTGGAAAGGACCCTACCGAGTCACAGAAGTACTTGGGAAAGGCTACTACAGACTGTGCGAACTCAAGGGACGAGAACTCCCCAGATCATGGCACGCTTGTAACCTAAGAAGGTACTATATCTAGGATAGGTAAAAGATCTCATCACAAGATGCACTCTTTTTCCGGAAAAGGTTTTTTAATGAGGCGTCAAGAGTGAGATTTAATCTGACTTAAAGTTACGGAAAACTCCCGCATGTATATATTTGCACTTTCTTTGAATAAAATACATTTCAGATATTCTACAAATTCCCAAGACGCATTAATCTGAAGCATTCATCGTCCGATTATAAAGCAACGGATCGACAGAAAGTGAAGACCATATTCACTGTACGATCTTGATAGGAATGATCGACCGACAAAGGTGAAAACGCGATTCACCTAAAGGACGATCAAACCGGGACAAAAACCACCATCTACAAATCGGCAAAGATGAACACAGAAATAATGCAAAACAAGTTGTAAAAGTAATCCCTGAAAGAGACCTAACAATGGTCCAAAAAAGAGGATTACAAAAACAACTTAGAAGAGATCGACCTAACGAAGTCGGTCTCCTACAAAACAAGTTGTAAAAGTAATCCCTGAAAGAGACCTAACAAAGGTCCAAAAAAGAGGATTACAAAAACAAATTAGAAGAGATCGACCTAACGAAGTCGGTCTCCTACAAAACAAGTTGTAAAAGTAATCCCTGAAAGAGACCTAACAAAGGTCCAAGAAAGAGGATTACAAAAACAACTTAGAAGAGATCGACCTAACGAAGTTGGTCTCCTACAAAACAAGTTGTAAAAGTAATCTCTGAAAGAGACCTAACAAAGGTCCAAGAAAGAGGATTACAAAAAAAACTTAGAAAAGAACGACCTAACGAAGTCGATCTCCTACAAAACAAGTTGTAAAAGTAATTCCTAAAAGAGACCTAACAAAGGTCCAAGAAAGAAGATTACAATAACAACTTAGAAGGGGACCAATATGAAAAAATCGGTTATGAGGCGCTAAAAATACAAGCCAGAGCGATAAAAACCGAGAAACAAATCGGACCCACACGGTCACGGCCTCAAAGGAATCCAAGCTACGAACAACAAGTAAGAAAGCAACCCAAAGAAGTCAAGCAGCAAGATTCCAAAACCAGAAGAGATACCATGCTAAAAGCACAATAAAAGCATAGTATGATAAAGCTTCAAAAGGCCACCGAAATCTACCTCGAAGCGCTACTTTTTGTTTTTCAAAGTAAAAAGTTGCTAGACAGACAACTAAAAAAGTGTCAGCAGTTAAACAAAACAATAAACAGTTCAAAAGCCCACAAACCGGGCTATTTACACAAAATACTCAAATAAAAGGAGGTCAACCAAGATCTGGAGCCTTGCCGGCAGCATCAGTACAGGGAGAAGGAGGGCAAGTCTGAATAGGCACAGCATCTACAGTTTCATCATCCCAATTCAGAATCTGGTAATCTGGGTCAGACGTAACGGGAGGAACCGAGGAGGTTGACACTTTGACAGAAGGCACTGGGGGAGGGTCAGCATCATCATCATCCTGGTCATCAGGGACAATCTTACCATCCCTCACAACATTGTCAAGACTAACGAGAGTCAAGTCGGCATCAGGAGCAACAATCCAGAACTGCTCCATCAGGTTCTCAGGGGCGGCAGTTACACTGCCCACAAGGTGACCCTGAAGCTCGGCATAATTAACCCGAGCAGTTTCCAAATCATCCCGGAGATGCATTAACTCCCTATAAGCTGAAACATAGCTATCCTTGCGCTTCAGTGCCATGTCCTCAGCCAACTTCAAAGAAGCAGCCAAATCAATAGAGTTGGCCATCTCACCCTCCAGTTCCTTCTTTTCCTTCGCTAACTTCACCTCCAACTCATCCTTCAGACCCTTGATCTGATCAAATTCTGATTTGGCCTCCTCCATGAAGGATTTTGTGGCATGAATCGGGATCCCCTGAACAGTTCGGAAAATAGCCGCGCCCATATATGCCATCTTCACACTACTTTTGGTAATAAAATCCAGATGCTGAAGAAGAGACACATCGTCCATGGAGAGCCCACCATAGGGGGCAATTTGCTGGTCAACAAACTCGACAACATCAAAATCCAGGGCATCCAAGTTAAAGGGCTCGAATGTTTTTTGCTTTTTTAAAGGAGGAGCACCAGAAGCAGCGGCAAAAGTCTGTGGAGGATCGACCTGACTAAACCGAGGAGTAGGAATTGCTTTCCTCGGCCTGGGAGAACTTGGAACAGGAGGCTTCACCGGGACCTAAGAAGATCCCTCTCCGGCCACCTTGGCCGAGATGTTCATAGTAGTAGTTGCCTTCTTTGCCTTTTAAAGGCCCTCATGGAGTCGTTGTTCTTTGACATCTCTGCAAATACAGAATCAACCACAGCAAAGAGTTACAATCACAATAAGAGGAAGAAAAAATTAAGAAACAAGTGTAGAAACAAGTCAGACAAGTACCCAAAACAGTCTGAACCAAGGACGGGTCATTCAAAAACCTTTTTGTATCAAGATGGGGTGGTGCCCCCCATAGATCCTCAAGAACAACAACAAAGGCACGCTCAACATCATCAAGCATCTCCCAGGTATAGCGAGACACTCTCACATCCCTCTGCCACTCTAGAGGGAAAGAAGGCTCATCATTTTCATCAAGAAAAAAGGGGCAGGCCCCCTCGACAGCACGAACCTTAAAGAAGTAATTTTTGAAGTCCTTAAAGGACTCATCATACATAGCAAAAACTTTATGGCCCTGGGCGGACTTGAAAGAAACCCAGGAAGCTTTATTTTTTGAAGAACCGCCAAGCTTAGCGAAAACAAACAAATAAAGGAAAAGAGTCTGAGAGGGTGTTACATTTAATTCTCGGCAGAGAAGCTGAAAAATTTAATAAAACCCCAGGAATTTGGGTGAAGCTGGGATGGGGCAATATTACACGACCACAACAGGTCAGTCTCGAAAGCAGTAAAAGGAAAAGTAACGTTCAACTGACTGAAGAAGTATTCATAGGCATAAAAGAAGGGACGCTCCCTCTCAACGGAAGTCGGAAAACAAACTCTCTCATCAGAATCAAGAGCAACAAGCTCATAATCCTCCTCACAGGCATTGTTACCACAAATCCTATGGCGCTTTCTCAGCTCTGTGCAAAATTCAGCATCCACAGCAGAAACACACAACAAAACAAGGGAGTCCAGCCAATCGAACATTCCCTCGGGAACTCGAGAAGACGTCTCTACAATGTTATTTCGAGAAGACATGAGGCCAACTAATCCTACAAGTAAGAAAAGAAGATAGGGGTTACTAAAAATATCTCGGATAAAGGGAGAAAACAACTCGGTCAATACGATACAAGCGAAGAAACAAGAAAAGGAAAACCCCAAGACTCAAACCAAAAGTCCTGGGGCATCCTTTAGAGGCAGTAACAAAGCAAGGTTTTCAGGCAAGATCTACAGCTCACACCCCAGCATTTCTCAGAAAAGAATTCAAAACAGCAAACATTTTTCATCAAAGAAAAAACATAAAAAGTCATTACAGTCTACCAAGCAAAAAGTATTCCCAAAAATCAAAGCACGCCAAGTAGAAATCATCAAAGGTGCGAACTTTTTTAGAATCAGACAAAAAGCAATCTCCAAACAAAGCGAGGAACAGATGCAGATTTTCTATCGGTATCAGACAGGAAACATCCAGAAGCAACAATAAAACCCTAGAAAGCCTCGACGAAAATGCCAAGAGAATGCATAAAAGAAAGACAGGAAAAACATGTTACAGTGACAAGCAAATACAAGACCACGAAAAGATTCAAACTTTCAAACATACAAAATCAAAGCTTCACCTAAAAACTGAAGACGAAGCTACGAAAAAAGCAAGAAAGCTAGTACCAACCTGAAAGAGCGGCAAGTTTCAAAGAAATTGAAGATGGAAGACGAAATCTAGAAACGCCCTCTCACAAGCAAAAGATAGAACGCGAACAAGAGCAATGTCGCAGGGAGAAACACAAAATTGTAAAACTCCAGGCGAAAACAGAAGCTCCAGAAAAAATGCCAAGCGACGCCGCAATACAAGAAAGTAGAAGCGCAAACGAAAAATAGAGAGCGAAGGGAGCGGAGAAAAGAAGTTACGAAAAGGGCAAAGGAGAGAAACCATTTTTGGGTTTTCAAAATCAAAGTAAAGAGGCAAAGGGAAACGGGGCAATTATGCTAAAATTAATGAAGGTATTAAACCCTCGCATCTTCCTAAAGCGCCGATATAAAAGCGCACATTTTTAGAGGAAACGTTTTACATTCAAAAGCTGCTACAAAGGAATCGACAAGATGCTTGAGTTCGGCTTCACCAAAGAAGGACCGAAGTCAAAGACTCGACCTCAAAAAAGAAGACCGAGCTCAAGCAGGGGCACTGTTCATACCCTGGGTCGAGTTGTCCGACCTGGGATGTTCGACAGACAAAGCAACCGACCTCTTCAGGTCAGGACAATCCGACCTCTTTCTTAAGAGCTCGGCCAAGTCACTAGGAAAGCCCAAAGAAGGGCCCATATAGAGGAACACGCCCTAAATCCTAAGACAGCCCAAGCCTACAGAGAGAAGGGCGGTTCCCTTGAAGATAAGATGACCTCACTTGAAGATAAAGACAAGATAAGATAACTAACTTATCTTATCCACAGAAGGTCACTCCTCACCATTATAAATACACTGGAGCACCCAGGTATAACATATACTCTGATTCTACTCAATATCTATTTAATACCCTTGCTAACTTAAGCATCGGAGTCCCTTGCAGGTACCCTCCACCCTTCGATGACGAAGGATCAGCAGCATTCTTAATTCCACAAGTCAGACACACCAGCTCCAGCCGCCATACACCTGCTAGACACGTCGGCTCCAACCAACACAGAAGATCTCATCGGAGATCGACCCACAGTTTTAGGTATCCCTCGGAACAGAAAGTAATGTTCAGATGGCTGAAAAAATAGTCATAGGCGTAAAAGAAGGGACGCTCCCCTTGAACCGAGGTCGGGAAACAAACCCTCTCATCGGAATCAGGCGCTACAAGCTTATAATCCTTCTCCTGGGACCGACTACTACAAACCCTATGATGTTACCTCAGCTCAACGTAGTACTCAGTATTTACCACAGAAACACACATCAACACAAGGGAGTCCAGACAGTCGGACATACCCTCAGGAACCTTGGAAGACGTCTCAACAATTTTTTTGCGAGAAGACATGGCCAACTAGTCCTACAAGCAAGAAAAGAAAATAGATTACTAACTAAAATAGTTTGGGCGAAATCAAAACAACTCGGACAAACATGACATGGGACAATACAAGTAGTAAAAAGGAAAACCCCAAGACACACAACAAAGTCTAGGGGCATCCTTTGGAGGCAAAGACAGGACCCAGTAAAACTCCTGGGAAAGAAAAATCCCCTTCCAGACAAACGATAATACGAAGAAGAAAATTAAAGCTATCCCCACAAGGAAAAACCTTCTTTTAATCAACACTCTGAAAAAAGAACCTTGAACTATAGTTTCAATCTGCAAAGCAGAGGAACTACCAAGCAACATGCCAAAGCAGAAATCATCAAAATCATAACCCTTTTACAAGAATCAAGCAAAGCCATTAACCCAGAAAAGCTACAAAATTAGAGGGCAACAAAACATGCAAAGCCCTACAAAGCCTCAACCAAGAGAAATACCAGGAGTACGAATAAAGACGAGAAGGAAGCCAGAAAAAATACATCACAATGACAAACAAGCATAAGAGTACAAAAAGGTTTAAGCTTTCCAACATACAGGCAAAATCAAAGCTTTACCAAAAAATAATAAGAACAACAAAAAGAAGAACCAACTTGAACAAAGGAGAAAACTTTGAAGAGATTGAAGACGGAGAGACAAAATTTCCTTTCGAGCAACGAAAAACACCAAGAATCACCAAATGACGTCGCGGAAAGAAACGTGAAAATGCAAGTCTCAGGCAAAAACGGAAAGCGAGAAAGAAAAGGGGAAGTTACAGCAAAGAAATAGAGAAGAGAAACCGTTTTTGTGAAAAGTTCAAAATGAAAGAAGAAATGGAACATTAAAAGTATTAATGAGGTTATTAAACCCTCGCGCATTCCCAAAGCAAGGAGATGCGCGTTTTCAAAAGGATAAAAATTCAAAAGAAAACGTTCCGCATTCAAAGGAGAACCCTACAAAGAAGGAGTCGACAAAATGCTCGAGTTCGGCTTCACCATAAAAGGATCGAAGTCCTAAAACTGAAGACTCAACCTTAAAAAAGAAGATCGGGCTGGAGCAGGGGCACTGTTCATACCCTGGGTCGAGCTGTCTAACCCGGGATGTTCTACTGACAAGTCGACTGACCTCTTCAGGTCAGGACAATCCGAGCTCTTCTCAAAAAGCTCGGTTAAATCACCAGAAAAGTCCAAAAAAGGGCCCAAACGGAGGACCACGCCCCAAATCCTAAGGAAGCCCAAGCCTACAGAGAGAAGGGCGGTTCCCTTGAAGATAAGATGACCTCACTTGAAGATAAGATAAAGATAAGATAACTAACTTATCTTATCTAAGAAGGTCACTCTACGCCATTATAAATACACTGGAGCACCCAGGTATAACTCATACTCTTATTTAACATAAAACCTGCTTAATACCCTTGCTAACTTAAGCATCGGAGTCCCTTGCAGTTACCACCACCCTCCGGTGACAAAGGATCAGTAGCATTGCGAGTCTAACAAATCAAACCTGACAGCTCCGGCCGCCACGCACAAGCCAGACTCGTCACCTCCAATCAATACAGAAGATCTCATCCGAGATCGACCTACAGTTTCAGGTAACCCTCGAAACACTAACCAAAGTTTGGAGAAACAATTAAATCAAACAAAATAGCAGTTATCCAGACAAATAATAAAAGAATGCCAAGCTGTTCAATTAAGGATTGGGAAGACATTAAATGTCTCAATTCAAGGCAACAGAAAGTCAAGGAATAAACAACCAACAGAGGATGAGCAAATCACTGCCCAAAATCTTTCTGAGGACTGTAAGAGCCCCGAGAGGAATAATTCTGGCGTTCAAACGCCACAACAGAGTGAAAAATTGGTGTTAAACGCCCATTGGATGCCCATTCCTGGCGTTCAAACGCCAGAAAAGGGTAAAAAACTGGCACTGAACGCCCAATCCATGACCAGTTCTGGTGTTCAAATGCTAGAAAAGGGTGAAAAACTGGCGTTAAATGCCCACCCAACCCCAAATCATGGCGTTCAAATGCCAATGAGGGATCAGACACCTGTAAGTGCTGATAGTAACCCTCCTAAAAAGGCTTCTCCAACCACCTCTGTAGGAAATAAACCTGCAGCAACTAAGGTTGAAGAATACAAAACCAAGATGCCTTATCCTCAAAAACTCCGCCAAGCGGAACAGGATAAATAATTTGCCTGCTTTGCAGACTATCTCAGGACTCTTGAAATAAAGATTCCATTTGCAGAGGCACTTGAGCAAATACCCTCTTATGCTAAGTTCATGAAAGAGATCTTAAGTCATAAGAAGGATTGGAGAGAAACTGAAAAAGTTCTCCTCATTGAAGAATGCAGTGCAGTCATTCTGAAAAGCTTACCAGAGAAGCTTAAGGACCCAGAAGCTTTATGATACCATGCACATTAGAGGGTACTTATACCAAGACAGCTCTATGTGATCTAGGGGCAAGTATCAACCTGATACCTGCATCCACTATCAGAAAGCTTGGTTTGACTGAAGAAGTCAAACCAACCCGGATATGTCTCCAACTTGCTGATGGCTCTATTAAAATGGCATTAGGCGTGATTGAGGACATGATTGTCAAGGTTGGGCCATTCGCCTTTCCCACTGATTTTGTAGTGCTGGAAATGGAGGAGCACAAGAGTGCAACTCTCATTCTAGGAAGACCTTTCCTAGCAACTGGACGAACTCTCATTGACGTCCAAAAAGGGGAAGTGACCCTGAGAGTCAATGAGGAGGAGTTTAAGTTGAATGCTGTCAAAGCTATGCAGTATCCAGACACTTCAAGAGATTGCATGAGTATTGATATTATTGACTCCCTGGTGGAGGAGATCAATATGACTGAGAGTCTCGAATCAGAGCTAGAAGATATTTTTAAAGATGTTCAGGCTGACTTGAGGAATCATAGAAAACAGAAGAACCTCTGGTAATTCCTCATAAGGAGGAGAAGCCTCCTAAACCCGAGCTCAAACCACTACCACCATCCCTGAAATATGCATTTCTAGGAGAATATGACACTTTTCCAGTGATCATAAGCTCTGATTTAGATCCACAGGAAGAGGAAGCACTAATCAGGTGCTAAGGATGCACAAGACAGCTCTTGGATGGTCCATAAGTGATCTTAAGGGCATTAGCCCAGCCAGATGCATGCACAAGATTCTATTGGAGGATGATGCTAAGCCAGTGGTTCAACCATAGCGGCGGCTGAATCTAGCCATGAAGGAGGTGGTGCAGAAAGAGGTCACTAAATTACTAGAGGCTGAGATCATTTATCCTATTTCTGATAGCTCCTAGGTGAGCCCTGTCCAATTTGTCCCCAAGAAGGGAGGCATGACAGTGGTTCATAATAAAAAGAATGAACTGGTTCCTACAAGAACAGTCACAGGGTGGCGCATGTGTATTGACTACAGAAGGCTCAATACAGCCACCAGAAAGCCTCATTTTCCTTTACCATTCATAGACCAGATGCTAGAAAGATTAGCAGGTCATGACTATTACTGCTTTCTTGGATGGCTATTCAGGTTATAACCAAATTACAGTAGATCCTCAAGATCAAGAGAAAATAGCATTGTGATGCCAGGGCATTTAGGCTAGTTTCACTGACCTTTTCTTTACTATTTTAGGTAGTTTCATGCATTTTCTTAGTGAATAAGGCAAGTTTTGGGTGAATATACACTTACGCAATGATTCAAGCAACTATTGTGAATTTTGCATGATTTCATGAGATTTTTGCTAGAATTGCATGATAATTTGATGATGCATAATCTCATGACTTTGGCTAGAGCTTTGATGCACTTTAATTGCTTGATTTCAGGACAAATGAAGCATGGAAGAACCACGTTAGCATTCATGTTAACTTAGTCAACGTGAATACTAACGTGGGATGGTAAAGAGCTTGCAACGTTAATGAGAAAAGTGATCACCAATAACGCCTGCGAAGCCATTCAAAGCTTACGTTAAGAGCCACGTTAACTAAGTTAACGTGGTACTTAACGTAGAAGAAAAAAGAAGACTCCACGTTAACGAGAAACATGAACTCCAATAACGTTTCTCCTCAACGTTAGTGGTAAAAGTGAACACCACTAATGTTCGGAAAGTAGGCAATGCCCCACGTTAAGAGTCACGTTAACTTAGTTAACGTGAACTCTAACGTGGAAGAGGATCAACAACGCCAACGTTAGTGACACTCACTTTTGTCACTAACGTTGGATCATTAGCATTGCCTACGTTAACTCTCACGTTAAGATTGTTAACGTGAAAGTTAACGTGGAGTTGAATTTAAAGAACCAACGTTAGTGACACTCACTTTTGTCACTAACGTTGGGAGATGGCTTTATTACTACGTTAAGAGCCACGTTAACTTAGTTAACGTGGGTTCTAACGTAGGGACTTAAGGCAATTGGAGCGTTAGTGACAAAGGTGAGTGTCACTAACGCTCTCGAAGGTGATAGATACCCACGTTAAGAGCTACGTTAGCCAAGCTAACGTAAGATCTAACATAGGGGCAAGGAGGCAAGCAACGTTAATGAGAAAAGTGATTCCCATTAACGTTTGCGAAAAGGGGCATAAGCCAACGTTAATGGGAAAAGTGAGTCCCATTAACGTTGGCCAAGGATTGAGAAAGAAACGTTAGAAGTCACGTTAAGATTTCTAACGTTGAGACTAACGTGGGTATATAAGGGTGGAACGTTAGTGGTAAAAGTGAATGCCACTAACGTTCTCGTACCCAAAATGTATTCAATGTTAATCTCACTAAATGCCCAAGCCTAATTCATATTCCTCTATAAGCTGGGCCCACTAAAGATGAGAATTGCTTCAACTCAAGGTCCAGATCCCACATCCAAGACTTGAGGAACTCACTAGAAGATCATGAGGAGTAGTATATATAGGAGTAGTTTGAACTAGAGAAGGGATTAGCACTTTTGGGAATTACTCTCTGTATATTTACTTTTCTGTACTTCTAGCATGGATTCTTCTTTTCTGCCATTTTTCATTGCTAGAGCTATGAACAACTAAACCCCTTTCATTGGGTTAGGGAGCTCTGTTGTAATTTGATGGATCAATTATAGTTTTCATTCTTCTTCTTCTTTCTTTTCTCTTGATCTTACTAGAAAGCTTTCGATCTTAATTCAATTGGTTAGTTGTCTTGGAAAAGAAACTCTCCATAATTGGATCTCCTTTGAACCTTGGAAAAGAGATGAGGAGATCATGCTAGAATTGCTTTCTCATGTTGGACCAAATTGGGGTTTGGATGGATATTGTGACATTTAATCCTCCCAACACTTTGATTTGGAAATACATGTGGTATAATCAGTGACCAAACTTCATCTCTTCCCATGAGCAATTAAATCAAGGAATTGGGCAATTGTTCAAGCTTAGAGAGATTGGATTGCCAAAGAATTGGAATCCAATCACTTAAGATTGCCAAGGAGATTAATGAATGCATTGATTGAGGAAGAGATGAGAATGAACTTGATCCGGAGAATGCAACATCTCCTAAACCCAATGATTTTCCCATTTCTGATCTTATCCATTCTCTTTACTTTCTGTCATTTAATTTCTTGCTCCTTACCCCAACTCTCCGTTTAAGATTCTGCACTTTAAATTCTGTTATTTACTTTCTAGTCATTTAAATTTCTGTATCTCAATCTAAATTCTGTTTAGCTTAACTAGCCTATTCTTCTAACTAAAGTTGCTTGACCAATCAATCCTTGTGGGATTCGACTTCACTCTATGTGAGTTTTACTTGACGACAATTCGGTATACTTGCCGAAGGAAAATTTGTTGAGAGACAAGTTTTCATGCATCACATTCACATGTCCATCTGGAGTATTTGCCTATAGAAGGATGCCATTTGGTCTGTGCAATGCACCTGTAACCTTTCAGAGATGCATGCTCTCTATTTTTTCTGATATGGTGAAAAAATTCCTGGAAGTCTTCATGGATGACTTCTCAGTATTTGGAGACTCATTCAGCTCCTGTCTTGATCATCTAGAACTTGTTCTGAAAAGATGCCAAGAGACTAACCTGGTTTTAAATTGGAAAAAATGTCACTTTATGGTGACTGAAGGAATTGTCCTCGGGCATAAAATTTCGAATAAGGGAATAGAGGTGGATCAAGCTAAGGTAGAGGTAATTAAAAAATTACCACCACCTACCAATGTTAAGGCAATCAGAAGCTTTCTGGGGCATGCAGGATTCTATAGGAGGTTTATAAAGGATTTTTAAAAAATTTCAAAACCTCTAAGCAATCTGCTAGCTGCTGATACACCCTTTATCTTTGACACAGAGGTTTTGTCTCTGAAAGCTAAGCTGGTCACAGCACCAATCATTTACTATTCCAGCCGTGTTCTGAATGACGCACAGAAGAATTACATAACCATAGAAAAAGAGCTGCTTGTAGTGGTTTATACCATTGACAAGTTTAGATCCTATTTAGTAGGATCAAAAGTGATTGTGTATACTAACCATGCTGCTCTTAAATATCTACCCACAAAGCAGGATTCAAAACCCAGTCTCATAAGATGGGTGTTGCTTCTGCAAGAGTTTGATATAAAAATAAGAGACAAAAAAGGGACAGAGAACCAAGTAGCAGATCACCTGTCCCGAATAGAACCAGTAGAATGGGCGTCTCACCCCTCTACTGAGATCTCTGAAGCCTTTCCGGATGAGCAACTCTTTGCCATTCAGGAAGTACCGTGGTTTGCAGACATTGCAAACTGTAAAGCGGTAAGATTCATACCCAAAGAGTACAGCAGGCAGCAAACAAAAAAATTATTCACTGATGCAAAGTACTACTTGTGGGATGAACCATATCTCTTTAAGAGATATGCAGACGGAATAATCCGTAGGTGTGTGCCTAGAGAAGAGGCACAGAAGATCCTATGGCATTGCCATGGATCACAATATGGAGGACATTTCGGAAGTGAGCGGACAGCCACAAGAGTCCTCCAATGTGGTTTCTACTTGCCTACTCTCTATAGAGACTCCTGAGAGTTTGTACGTAGTTGTGACAGTTGCCAAAGAGCTGGCAATCTGCCTCACGGTTATGCCATGCCTTAGCAAGGGATCTTAGAGATTGAGTTGTTTGATGTATGGGGTGTTGACTTCATGGGGCCTTTCCCACCATCATACTCAAACACTTACATTTTGGTGGCCATAGATTATATATCTAAATGGGTAGATACAATTGCCACACCCACTAATGATACTAAGACAGTGCTGAAGTTCCTCCAGAAGCACATCTTCAGTAGATTTGGTGTCCCTAGAATACTAATCAGTGATACAGGAACTCATTTATGCAATAAACATCTTGACTCTACTCTGATATGATATGGAATTAACTACAAAGTGGCAACTCCATATCATCCACAGACAAATGGGCAGGCTGAAGTCTCAATTAGAGAACTAAAACGAATTTTGGATGGACAGTAAGTACCCGTAGAAAGGACTGGGCAAGGAGTTTGGATGATTGGTGCACGAAATTGTGATCATCAATGGCGCCATCAACATGGTACGCTCAATTGCAATCTCAACTCTTTATCACAATTTCGCACAACTAACCAGCAAGTGCACTGGGTCGTCCAAGTAATAAACCTTACGCGAGTAAGGGTCGATCCTATGGAGATTTTTGGTATGAAGCAAGCTATTGTCATCTTGTAAATCTCAGTCAGGCGGATTCAAATTGTTATGTAGGATTAATGATTAAAAGATAAATAAAACATAAAATAAAGATAGAGATACTTATGTAATTCATTGGTGAGAATTTCAGATAAGCGTATGGAGATGCTTTGTCCCTTCCGTCTCTCTGCTTTCCTACTGTCTTCATCCAATCCTTCTTACTCCTTTCCATGGCAAGCTGTATGTTGGGCATCATCATTGTCAGTGGCTACAGTCCCGTCCTCTCAGTGAAAATGTTCAATGCGGTCTGTCACAGCACAGCTATTCATCTGTTGGTTCTCAATCAGGTTGGAATAGAATCCAGTGATTCTTTTGCGTTTGTCACTAACGCCCAGCCTTCAGGAGTTTGAAGCTCATCACAGTCATTCAATCCTTGAATCCTACTCAAAATACCACAGACAAGGTTTAGACCTTCCGGATTCTCTTGAATGCCGCCATCAATTCTAGCTTATACCGCGAAGATTCCGATTAAGGAATCCAAGAGATATCCACTCAGGCCTTGTTTGCTTGTAGAACGGAAGTGGTTGTCAGGCACGCGTTCATAAGTGAGAATGATGATAAGTGTCACATAATCATCACATTCATCAAGTTCTTGGGTGCGAATGAATATCTTAGAACAAGAATAAGCTGAATTGAATAGAAGAACAATAGTAATTGCATTAATACTCGAGGTACAGCAGAGCTCCACACCTTAATCTATGGTGTGTAGAAACTCCACCGTTGAAAATACATAAGAACAAGGTCTAGGCATGGCCGAATGGCCAGCCTCCCAAAAAGGGTTCAATCATAAAAACATGATCAAAAAGACTCCCTTAATACAATAGCAAAATGTCCTATTTGTAGAGAACTAGTAGCTTAGGGTTTACAAAGATGGTAAATGACATAAAAATCGACTTCCGGGCCCACTTGGTGTGTGCTTGGGCTGAGCATTGAAGCTTTCATGTGTAGAGACTTTTCTTGGAGTTAAACGCCAGCTTTTGTGCCAGTTTGGGCGTTTAACTCCCATTCTTGTGCCAGTTTCGGCGTTTAACGCCAGAATTCTTGAGCTGACTTGGAACGCCTGTTTGGGCCATCAAATCTCGGGCAAAGTATGGACTATTATACATTGCTGGAAAGCCCAGGATGTCTAGTTTTTAACTCAATTGAGAGCGCGCCAATTGGGCCTCTGTAGCTCCATAAAATCCACTTTGAGTGCAGGGAGGTCAGAATCCAACAGCATCTGCAGTCCTTTTCAGCCTTTGAATCAGATTTTTGCTCAGGTCCCTTGGCATCTCACTTTATCCTTTGAAATTCAGAATGATTGGCTTCTATAGGAACTCAGAATCCAGATAGTGTTATTGATTCTCGTAGTTAAGTATGATGATTCTTGAACATAGCTACTTTATGAGTCTTGGCTGTGGCCCAAAGCACTCTGTCTTCCATTATTACCACCGGATACATACATGCCACAGACACATAACTGGGTGAACCTTTTCAGATTGTGACTCAGCTTTGCTAGAGTCCCCAATTAGAGGTGTCCAGGGTTCTTAAGCACACTCTTTTTGCCTTGGATCACAGTTTATTATTATTTACTTATTAAATTTATTATTTTTTTGTATTCACTGCTTTTTCTTGCTTCAAGAATCATTTTTATGATTTTTTAGATCCTCAGTAACATGTCTCCTTTTTCATCATTCTTTCAAGAGCCAACATTCATGAACAACAAATTCAAAAGACATATGCACTGTTCAAGCAAACATTCAGAAATCAAAAGTATTGCCACCACATCAAAATAATTAATCTATTATAAAATTCAAAATTCATGCAATTATTCTCTTTTTTAATTAAGAACATTTTTCATTTAAGAAAGGTGATGAACTCATAGGACATTCATAACTTTAAGGCATAGACACTAAGATACTAATGATCATAAGACACAAACATAGATAAACATAACGCATAATTTTTCAAAAAAAATAGAAAAATAAAGAACAAGGAGATTAAAGAACGGGTCCACCTTAGTGATGGCGGCTTGTTCTTCCTCTTGAATTGAGCTCCTCAATGTCTCTTCCTTGCCTTTGTTGCTCCTCTCTCATGATTCTTTGATCTTCTCTAATCTCATGGAGGAGAATGGAATGTTCTTGGTGCTCCACCCTTAGTTGTCCCATGTTGGAACTCAATTCTCCTAGGGAGGTGTTGATTTTCTCCCAATTGTTTTGTGGAGGAAAGTGCATCCCTTGAGGCATCTCAGGGATTTCATGACGAGGAATCTCCTCATATCCATGAGTGGGATCTCTTGTTTGCTCCATCCTCTTCCACACAGATATCCATGAGGACTTGGTCCAACCTTTGATTAAAGTTGACCTTTTTTGAGTTTGAAAAGGGACCTCGGTGATCACCTTCTTCATGGCCACAACTTCATAGAAGTGGTCTTGATGCACCTTTGAGATGAATCTCTCCATCTCCCATGACTCGAAGGTGGAAGCTTTTGCCTTCCCTTTCCTCTTTCTAGCAGTTTCTTCGGCCTTTGATGCCATAAATGGTTATGGAAAAACAAAAAGCAATGCTTTTACCACACCAAACTTAGAAGGTTTGCTCGTCCTCGAGCAAAAGAAGAAAGAAGAGAGTAGAAGAAGAAGAAATAGAGGAGATGGAGGTGGCTTTGTTTTTCGGCCAAGGGAGAGAAGTAGTTTGTAGGTTGTGTGAAAATGAAGGAGTGAAGATGGGTTTATATAGGGGTGCAGAGAGGGGTAAGGTTCGGCCATTATGGGTGGATTTGGGAGGGAAGGTGGTTTGAATTTGAATGGTGAGGTAGGTGGGGTTTTATGAAGGTTGGACGTGAGTGGTGAAGAGAGTAGTGAGATTTGATAGGTGAGGGGTTTTTGGGGAAGAGGTGTTGAGGTGATTGGTGAATGGGTGAAGAAGAGAGAGAGTGGTGGGGTATATGGGGATCCTGTGGGGTCCACAGATCCTGAGGTGCCAAGGATAATTCATCCCTGCACCAAGTGGTGAGAAAAAATGCTCCTTTTGCCAATCCTGGCGTTAAACGCCGGTCTGGTGCCCATTTCTGGCGTTTAATGCCAGCTTCTTGCCTATTCCTGGCGTTAAACGCCCAGAATAGTGCCAGACTGGGCATTAAACGCCCATTTTGCTATTTTCATTTTGGGCGTTTAACGCCAGTAAAGATACCTTTCTAGGCGTTAAACGCCAGAATGGGTACCATTTTGGGTGTTTAACGCCAGAATTGCAACATCCTGGGCGTTCAGAAAAACGCCCAGTGATAAAGGATTTCTGGCGTTTAACGCCAGCCAGGGTACCTGGCTGGGCGTTAAACGCCCAAAATGGCCAACAATTGGGCGTTAAACGCCAGAATAGATACCATTCTGGGCGTTTAACGCCAGAAAGGATAGGGGGAGGAGATTTTGTTTTCACTTCAATTTTTTTTTCAAATTTTCATGTTTTAATTAATAATTTTCTGCATAAACATGTTACAAATTTTCATCTCTCAAATTCAATTTTCAAAAATTTGATAATCTTCTAGATTCCTTTTAATTTTCTTTCAAATCTCTTTCACATCTTTTTAAAAAACTCAATTATCTTTTCAATTTCTTTCCAAATCTTTTCCAACTCATCATATCATCTTTTAATTCTTAGATGCATCAACAATAATTCAGATTTAACTTCTTTATATCTTTTCCATATCTTTTGAATTTTAAAATCTCATCTTTTTCATATCATGAATCATATTTTCCAAATCATATCTTTCTATCATATCTTTTTAAAAATTTTGAAACCCACCATTTTCCTTTTAAATACACGTTAGGCCATCCTCATCAATCGACCATTCGAATCTGTCTCCCCCTCTATTCCTCTCCTTTCCTTTCTTTTGCTTGAGGACAAGTAAACTTCTAAGTTTGGTGTGTTTTTCCGTGATCACTGAGGAAAAACTCACCAAGATCCTGGCCCCTAAAGGAAAACAAACCACTCTAAGAGGCAAGAAAGAGAATAATCCAAAACCACTTTGGAATCAAGAGAGGTTCTTAACCAAAGAACATGCAGACCATTACCACAAAATAATGGGTTTGAGGTCAGTGATTCCGGAAGTTATGTTCGATTTGAAAGAAGACGAATATCTGGAGATCCAAGAACATATTCGAAATAGAGGATGGGAAATCCTAGCTAATCCTGAGACAAAGGTGGGAAGAAACATGGTCCAGGAATTCTACTCAAATCTGTGGTTAACAGATAAGCAGAGAATGACGGGAACTGCCTTCCATACCTTTCAAACGATGGTCAGAGGGAAGATTATTTACTTCCACCATGACAAAATAAGAGAGGTCTTCAAGCTGCCTCAACTACAAGATGATCCAGAATCCTTTAATAAGAGAATGGTGAGAGTAGATAAGCGTTTGGACCAAGTTCTAGAGGACATATACCTCCCTGGAACAAAGTGAATAACCAACTCAAAAGGTGTCTGTTCTGAGGGTTTCCCGAAACCGTAGGTCGATCTTGGATGAGATCTTCTGTTCTGGCCAGAGCTGTTGTGCCCGACCTGTTGGACTTGATGGTGGTGCTGATCCGTCATCCCCGGAGGGTGGGGGGTACCTGCAAGGGACTCCGATGCTTAAGTTTGCAAGGGTATTAAGCAGGTATTGAGTAGAATCAGAGTATAAGTTATACCTGGGTACTCCAGTGTATTTACAATGGTGTAGAGAGACCTTCCTTAGATAAGATAAGTTAGTTATCTTATCTTATCTTTATCTTCGAGCAAGGTCATCTTATCATTAAGGGAACCGCCTTTATCTCTATAGGCTTGGGCTGCCCTTAGATTCGGGTCGTGTTCCGCTGTTTGGGCCCTTTGTTGGGCTTTCCTGCCAGTTTGGCCGAGCTCTTTAAGAAGAGGTCGGGTTGTCCTGACCTAAGGAGGTCGGTCACTTTGTCGGTAGAACATCCCGGGTCGGACAGCTTGACCCAGGGTATGAACAGTGCCCCTGCTCGAGCTCGGTCTTTCTTTTGAGGTTGGGTCTTTAGTTTTAAGACTTTTGATCCTTCTCAGGTGAAGCCGAACTCAAGCATTTCGTTGCTTTTGTCATTGTAGGGTTCACCCTATGCAAAACGTTTTGCTTCCTTTGAAAACACGCGCTTTTGGATTAGCATCCTGGCCTTGGGAATGTGCGAGGGTTTTTAATGGAACTCACTTTTCCCATTAACGTTGGCTTGTGCCCCTTTTTGCAAGCGTTAATGGGAGTCACTTTTCCCATTAACGTTGCTTGCCTCCTTGCCCCTACGTTAGATCTCACGTTAGCTTGGCTAACGTAGCTCTTAACGTGGGTATCTATCACCTTCGAGAGCGTTAGTGACATTCACCTTTGTCACTAACGCTCAAATTGCCTTAAGTCCCTACGTTAGAACCCACGTTAACTAAGTTAACGTGGCTCTTAACGTAGTAATGAAGCCATCTCCCAATGTTAGTGACAAAAGTGAGTGTCACTAACGTTGGTTCTTTGAACCCAACTGCACGTTAACTTTCACGTTAACAATCTTAACATGAGAGTTAACGTAGGCAATGCTAATGATCCAACGTTAGTGACAAAAGTGAGTGTCACTAACGTTGGCGTTGTTGATCCTCTTCCATGTTAGAGTTCACGTTAACTAAGTTAACGTGACTCTTAACGTAGGGCATTGCCTAGTTTCCCAACGTTAGTGGTGTTCACTTTTACCACTAATGTTGAGGAGAAACGTTATTGGAGTTCATGTTTCTCGTTAACGTGGAGTCTTCTTTTTCTTCTACGTTAAGTACCATGTTAACTTAGTTAACGTGGCTCTTAACGTAAGCTATGAATGGCTTCACAGGCGTTATTGGTGATCGCTTTTCTCATTAACATTGCAAGCTCTTTGCCATCCCACGTTAGTAGTCACGTTAACTAAGTTAACGTGAATGCTAACGTGGTTCTTCCATGCTTCATTTGTCCTGAAATCAAGCAATTAAAGTGCATTAAAGCTTTAGCCAAAGTCATGAGATGATGCATCATCAAGTTATCATGCAATTCTGGCAAAAATCTCATGAAATCATGCAAAGTTCACAATAGTTGCTTAAATGAAGGTGTAAGTGTATTTTCACCCAAAACTTGCCTTATTCACTAGGAAAATGCATGAAACTACCCTAAAATAGTAAAGAAAAGGTCAGTGAAACTGGCCTAGATGCCCTGGCATCACAACACCAAACTTAAAGCTTGCTTGTCTCTAAGCAAGTACTGAAGCATAAGAAAAATAAAATGAAAGAACAAGAAGATAAAATGGAAGTAGCATTCCTGGTTCATGGAGTTTCATGCATAGCAACTTAGGTTCTTTCCTTTTGGGTTTCAAGCCTTTATCAAATCCCTAGTCACTCTCTTGATTGCATCCCTTGAGGCGTCTTTCTTATTGATCCTTCTCTTTTTTTTTTAAAGTTTATTTTTCTTTTTTGCTAGGTGCTTTGTAAGAGGGCGACTCTTTATGATAAGCTTTCAGCCAACACTTCCAAACCAGTTGGTTTTAGGGTGCTAGGTGTTAAGGCACCCCTAAGAACTTACTCCCTCAAGTCTCTTTCATTTTCAGATCATCAATAACATTTCTCTTTGTTCATCATTCTTTCAAGAGCCAACAGTTTTAACATTCATAAACAACAAGATTAAAAATATGCACTGTTTAAGCATTCATTCAGAAAATAAAAAGTATTGTCACCACATCAATATAATTAAACTAAATTCAAGGATAAATTCGGAATTTATGTACTTATTTGTTCTTTTGAATTAAAAACATTTTTCATTTAAGAGAGGTAAAGTATTAATGGAATTATTCATAATTTTAAGACATAGTTACTAAACACTAATGATCATGAAGTAGAGACACAAAACATAGATAAACATATAATATAAAAACCGAACAGCAGAAAAGTAAGAACAAGGAATGAATCCACCTTAGTGGCGTCTTCTTCTTGAAGGACCAACAATGTCCTTAAGCTCTTCTATGTCCCTTCCTTGCCTTTGTTGCTCCTCCCTCATTGCTCTTTGATCTTCTCTTATTTC
>NC_029775.3:78580818-78587390 GCF_000817695.3 Arachis duranensis | reverse complement strand
AGTGGTGAAGGGGGTAATTGGGAAGAGAGATTGAAGTTGTTGGGAAGTGTGTTTATTGGAAAGAGAGAATGAATATTGAGAAGAGAGGAGAATATGTTAGGTGGGGATCCTGTGGGGTCCACAGATCTTGAGATGATCCTGTGGGGTCCACAGATCCTGAGGTGTCAAGGATTTACATCCCTGCACTAATTAGGCATGTAAAATGCCTTTGCACACCATTCTGGCGTTTAAACGCCGAAGTGATGCACACTCTGGGCGTTCAACGCCCATGTGTAGCATGTTTCTGGCGTTGAACGCCAGTTCCATGCTTGTTACTGGTGTTCAGTGCCAGCTTTCCTCAAGGCATATTCCTGGCATTCAAATGCCAGGATGTTGCTTGTTTCTGGCGTTCAGCGCCAGAAACATGCTCTGTTCTGGCGTTGAACGCCAGCCAGATGTACCTTACTGGCGTTTAAACGCCAGTAAGTTCGTCCTCCAGGGTGTGATTTTTCTTCTGCTATTTTTGATTCTGTTTTTAATTTTAGTATTTTTTTTGTGACTCCACATGATCATGAACCTAATAAAAACACAAAATAACAATAAAATAAAATTAAAATTAGATATATAAAAATTAGGTTGCCTCCCAACAAGCGCTTCTTTAGTGTTTACTAAGTGCTCTGTAACAAGGGTTACTCTTGATAGTGGACTTTCAGCTGATAATTCCGGATTAGTTAATCCAAGTTACCAAGTGATAAGGCACCCCTAAGAGCTTATTCATCCAAGTATATCCCTTGTCCATAAACACCACAGACACATGCCTCAATTTTGAAACCCTTGGTGCCTAGCATTGTTTCTTATTGTGTTCCCTTTCTTATTTTCACTTGTATTACTCTTTTTTCTTTTCTTGTTGGGATCTTATTGGTTAGCCATCCTCAAAGAATGTGTCTCAAACATAGGACTTAGGATGGATAGTTGCTTTCTTTCCTTTCTTGGTGAACCAACTTAGCTTACTAATCATCCTACCACAAACATTCAGAATGCACTTCACAAAATGACTCCACTCTCATTCTTTCCATAACATTTTCTTTTTTATTAACTTAAAGAGACAAGCATACAAGTAAGAAAGGTGAAAGTGAGCATTCAAGACATTAGGCTCAATAACATAGACCTAAGCAAAGAGAATTAAATGCATAATTGAAAATCCTAAGCTACCATGGAAGCATGTTCTATTTCATACATGATTTTCCTTATTGAAAGCTTTGAAAAAGAAGGTAGACTAAGAAGGAACTTCACCACCTTTCACTTGTTGATGTGCTCATTCTCTTTTGCTCCCTTGCCATTTTTAGATTCGCTTTGTCCACTTGTGCTTCCTCTAATCCGATTTGCTCTAGCTAATTTCCAATCTTCTAGTGCCTTCCTTACCGATTCATGACTTTATTCAGCCCTTTCGCACTCCACTCGTGCTAATTCATCCTTTACATCCTTATATTTTGTGATTCCTGGATGCAAAACAGGTAGTTGTCCGGCTAGATATCCAAGCTTGGCTTGGGTATTCACATGGTATCCAGTCTCACTCATGTAGACTCCTTCCGAGAATGTTCTATATTCATCGAAAAGATATGCTTGTTCTCTTTGTTTCCTATGCATCTCATGAATGTGTGCTCCTTGATGTGCTTGGATGTTGATTAGCCTTTGGATGGCTTCTTATTGTTGATCATGTTTCTGATTCAGGTTGTGGAAGGATTCACTCCATTGTCTTCCTTGCTCCAATTGTTGATCCATCAGTTGTTTTTGCCATTCCCCTTGTTGATTCATCCATCTAGAAAGTGACTCTTCATGGCGATCCCTTGATTGTATTTGGAGCTCCCTTTGCGCCTCTTGACTTTCCATGCATTGCCTAGATAAGGTATCAATAGCCTCCTGCAGTTGGTGCATGCTTAAGGTGGCTGAAACTTGCTCTTGTGGATGTTGTTCTTCTTCAGCTTGATGAGCTGGCCTCTTCCGTACCCTTCGTGGAGGTAATGGAGTTGCAGTAGTGTGCATCTGGCAATAAGTGAGTGGAAGACCAACCTTTATCCACTCAGGGTTTTCTTCTTCGAATATCACCCTGGCCAATTTGCAAAGGAGGAAGATAGTGCTAGGATAACCCAACTTTCCTCCAGAGTCACTCTTCTCAGCAAGCTTCCGAATGCCTTGAGCTATGAGTTCATGAACCTTGATCTCTCCTCCCTTCATTATACATTGCACCATCGTTGCTCTCTTGAGGTTCACCTCCGAGTTGTTTCCAGCTAGGAGAATGGATCTCCTTACAATTTCAAACCATCCTTTAGCCTCAAGGAGGAGATCTCCTCTTTTTATAAATTTTGGCTTCCCCTTGGGACCTCTCTCCCAATCTGCTCCCTGCACACATATATCCTGTAGAATTTGGTCATAATTGGGGTTTTGGTCAATTCTCAAGTGATAGCTCTCCTCTTCAAAGGGTATGCTTCTCAATTTCAACACTCTCATGATAGTCATGGGGCTAAAGTCTACCATGACCCCTCTCACAAAACTTGTGTATGAGTCATCCTTCTTGTCTTGCCTAGCTGCATTTGCATAGAACTCTCTTACTAGAGTGGCATTCACCCTTGTGACAAGGTCGGTGAGGAGCTCCCATCGGCGTTGTTCCACTTTCTCTATGATTTCTGGGCACTCGGCTTTTGTGACTTGAAAGTCTAGTTCATAAATAATTTCCTTCTCAGTCATCCACCCATACTGAAGTGCATGATAGAAGGTTTTAAATTGCACTTCATCAAAAGGAGGATGCTCTATGGGTCCCTTCCCTTTTTTCCTCTTGGAGCTTGATGATACCATGAGTGAGGATCAGTTTGTGAAGATGGTGAAGGCTATGAGGGTGTATGTGAAGCTTTGGTAGAGAGTGATGTATGACCGAAAGGAGGGAATGAGAATGGTAAGCATGAGTGTGTATGGATAGGTTGTGTGTAGAAGTTTAAATATGAAGATGGCAATTGATTGACGGGTGTGGATTGATGATGGTGTTTGATATTGGACGGTTGGGATTTTAGGATTGAATGAGCACAAGGATCACCTCCTTTATGGGGGTCTTGGTTCGGTCCTCAAGATTGTCCACTCCCAATGTTGCATGGCAACACTTCCAAGGACATTCCCTATGAAGACAAGTGTGAAATTCTCTTGGTGTAGTGGCCGAATCTCCTTTCCTCAATTGTCCTATCAAGTACCATCAATGTCCTTTTTGATTCCCTATATACGAAAAGTAAATGCAATGGGTTATTTAAAACTTTTGGTGGGAAAAAGTATGACCTAATAAAATATTTCTTTTTCTTTTTCTTTTGTTTCTATATGACTAAATGTTTTCCATGAAAGCAAATTAATCAAACATTAAGCTTCCCATGCATGCACGTTGGTACACCAAACTTGTTTGTAATCACATGGTGCAACAAGTTTTGGGAATGAACTTTCCTTATAAGGTGTGTTCAAACCACACTTGATGTGCTTTGAACACCAAAGTTATCATGTACTATAAGTTACATGTAGAGGGCTTTATGTTAGTCGTCAAAATTAATTTGAAATTCCATGGAAATTGCCTTATTGCTATTATTAGAAATTTAAGAAAGGAGTTATAGAGCATGGGTTGCCTCCCATAAAGTGCTTCTTTAACATCATTAGCTTGACGATTATCCCTTGTCAAGGTGGTTGATAGTGCTTGAAGTCCTCCCCTCTTGCAGTGAACCTATGTCCATTAGCCTTGTTGATAAGCTTCAAATGTTCTAAGGACATGATTTTATTGATGGTATATACTGGGAGAAGCTGAGATGGAATAGTGGGGAGGTGAGGTGGTATAGATGGAAAGTATGTAGAAATCACTTCATCACCTGGTGAGAAATTTTTTGTAGGAATTTTCTTATTTCTCCATCCCCTTGGAACTTTTTTTTTGTTTCCATTGATGTTGTCTTGTTTTCTATAGATTCTTTCTCTAGGGGATTCTTGTTATTGATCTTGCATGACTCTGATGGTTCTGGTTCCCCTTGGATCACTTTTGAATGTGGTTCTTCTTGACTATATGGCTTCCCAACTAATGAGGCTTCCAATTGTGTTGTTTGTGCTTCCTTGTTTGGCTCCTCCATCAACTTATTGTCTTCATGATCTGCTTCTTGTGAGAGGTTGAAAACATTGAAAGTGAGCTGCTCATCATGTATTCTCAACACTAACTCTCCTCGTTCTACATCTATGAGTTCTCTAGTAGTGGCTAGGAAGGGTCTTCCCAGAATGATGGGATAAATAGGATTCTCATCCATTTCCAGAACAACAAAATCTGTGGGAAGATAGTAGCTCCCAACCTTCACCAGCACATTTTCAACCACCCCTACTGCTTGTTTTTGAGTTTTGTCAGCCAATCTGATAATTACATCAATAGGAGTTAGTTCATTGATTTGAAGCTTCTTCATGAGGGAGAGAGGCATTAGGTTGATGCTTGCTCCCAAGTCACAAAGCCCTTTGTCAATCATTGTTTCTCCTATGGCACAAGGAATGTGAAAACTCCATGGATCCTCCTTCTTTGTGGGTGGCCCTGGTTGAATGAAAGCACTACAATCTCTGTTCATCTTGATTGTTTGTTGGTGAATGAAATTGTGATTCATACTCTTTATACTTGTATAAAATTTAATTCGAGATAATAGCTCTTTACTATGTGTTGTCACAACTCCGTTCAACTAACCAGCAAGTGTACTGGGTCGTCCAAGTAATAAACCTTACGTGAGTAAGGGTCGATCCCACAGAGATTGTTGGTATGAAGCAAGCTATGGTCATCTTGTAAATCTCAGTCAGGCGGATTTAAATAAATTATGGAACTTGGAAAATCAAATAATAGTAAATAAACATAAAATAAGGATAAAGTTACTTGTGTATTTCCATGATGGGAATTTCAGATAGGTGTATGGAGATGCTGTGCTCCTCCTGAATCTCTGCTTTCCTACTACTTCATCCAATCCTTCTTACTCCTTTCCAAGGCAAGCTATATGTAGGGCATCACTGTTGTCAATGGCTACATCCCATCCTCTCAGTGAAAAAGGTCCAAATGCTCTGTCACAGCACGGCTAATCATCTGTCGGTACTCAATCAGGTTGGAATAGAATCCCTTGATTCTTTTGCATCTGTCACTAACGCCCAGCCTTCAGGAGTTTGAAGCTCGTCACAGTCATTCAATTCCAGAATCCTACTCGGAATACCACAGACAAGGTTTAGACTTTCTGGATTCCCAAGAATGCCGCCATCAATCTAGCTTATACCACGAAGATTCTGTTTAAGGAATCTAAGAGATACGCGCACGGCCTAAGGTAGAACGGAAGTGGTTGTCAGTCAGCGCGTTCATAGGTGAGAATGATGATGAGTGTCATGGATCATCACATTCATCAAGTTAAAGTGCAACGAATATCTTAGAATAGGAATAATTCGAGTTGGATAGAAAATGATAGTAATTGCATTGAAACTTGAGGTACAGCAGAGCTCCACACCCTTAATCTATGGTGTGTAGAAACTCCACCGTTGAAAATACATAAGTGAAAGGTTCAGGCATGGCCGAATGGCTAGCCCACCCCCCAAAACGTGATCAATAGTCTCCTCAGATGAAGAATAAAATAAAACTGAGACCAAAGATGTCTAATACAGTAGTAAATTATCCTATTTATACTAGACTAGCTACTAGGGTTTACATGAGTAAGTAATTGATGCATAAATCCACTTCCGGGGCCCACTTGGTGTGTGTTTGGGCTGAACTTGATCTATCCACGAGCTGAGGCTTCTTTTAGAGTTGAATTCCAAGTTGTAACGTGTTTTGGGCGTTCAACTCCGGGTCGTGACGTGTTTCTGGCGTTTTACTCCAGACAGCAACATAGAACTGGCGTTGAGCGCCAGTTTACATCGTCAATTCCCGAATAAAGTATAAACTATTATATATTGCTGGAAAGCTCTAGATGTATACTTTCCAACGCCGTTAAGAGCGCGCCATTTGGAGTTTTTTAGCTCCAAAAAATTCATTTCGAGTGCAGGGAGGTCAGATTCCAACAGCATCAGCAGTCCTTTGTCAGCCTCCTATCAGAGTTTTGCTCAAGTCCCTCAATTTCAGCTAAAAATTACCTGAAACCACAGAAAAACACACAAACTCATAGTAAAGTCCAGAAATGTGAATTTAACATAAAAACTAATGAAAACATCCCTAAAAGTAGCTTGAACTTACTAAAAATTACCTAAAAACAATGCCAAAAAGCGTATAAATTATCCGCTCATCACAACACCAAACTTAAATATTTGCTTGTCCCCAAGCAACTGAAAATCAAATAGGATAAAAAGAAGAGAATATACTATAAATTCCAAAATATCAATGAATATTAATTCTAATTAGATGAGCGGGACTTGTAGCTTTTTGCTTCTGAACAGTTTTGGCATCTCACTTTTTCCTTTGAAGTTCAGAATGATTGGCTTCTCTAGGAACATAGAATTTCGGATGGTGTTATTGATTTTCCTAGTTAAGTATGTTGATTCTTGAACACAGCTACTTATGAGTCTTGGCCATGGCC
>NC_029775.3:78576712-78578116 GCF_000817695.3 Arachis duranensis | reverse complement strand
AAAACACAAAATAACAATAAAATAAAATTAAAATTAGATATATAAAAATTGGGTTGCCTCCCAACAAGCGCTTCTTTAGTGTCATTAGCTTGACAGTGGGTTCTCATGGAGCCTCACAAAAACTTAGAGTTTGGTTGTGGCCTCCCAACACCAAACTTAGAGTTTGACTGTGGGGGCGCTTTTTGACTCTGTACTGAGAGAAGCTTTTCATGCTTCCTTTCCATGGTTGCAGAGGATGGTCCTTGAGCTTTAAACACAAGATAGTTCCCATTCAATTGAAGGACTAATTCTCCTCTGCTAACATCAATCACAGCATCTGCTGTGGCTAGGAAGGGTCTTCCAAGGATGATACATTCATCTTCTTCCTTCCTAGTGTCTAAGATTATGAAATCAGCAGGGATGTAAAGGCCTTTAACCTTTACTAACACGTCCTCTACTAATCCATAAGCTTGTCTTACTGACTTGTGTGCCAATTGAAGTGAGAATAAGGTAGGCTGTACCTCAATGATCCCCAGTTTCTCCATTACAGAGAGTGGCATAAGATTTATACCTCACCCCAAGTCACACAGAGCCTTGTTAAAGGTCATGGTGCCTATGGTACAGGGTATTAAGAATTTACCAGGATCTTGTCTCTTTTGAGGTAGAGTTTTCTGAATCCATGTATCTAGTTTACTAATGAGCAAGGGGGATTCACCTTCCCAAGTCTCATTACCAAACAACTTGGCATTCAGCTTCATGATAGCTCATAGATATTGAGCAACTTGCTCTCCAGTTACATCTTCATCCTCTGCTGAGGAAGAATAGTCTTCAGAGCTCATGAATGGCAGAAGGAGATTTAGTGGAATCTCTATGGTCTCTATATGAGCCTCAGATTCCTTTAGGTCCTCAATGGAGAACTCCTTCTTGTGTGAGAGATGTCCCAGGAGGTCTTTCTCACTAGGATTTTCGTCCTTCTCCTCCCTTGTGCATTCGGCCATATTGATTACTTCAATGGCCTTGCACTCTCCTTTTGGATTCTCTTCTGTATTGCTTGGGAGAATACTAGGAGGAGTTTCAATGACTTTCTTACTCAGCCGGCCCACTTATGCCTCCAGATTTCTAATGGAGGACCTTATTTCACTCATGAAACTTAAAGTGGCTTTTGACAGATCAGAGACTAAGTTTGCTAAATTAGAGGGGCTCTGTTCAGAATTTTCTGTCTGTTGCTGAGAAGATGATGGAAAAGGCTTGTTATTACTAAGCCTATTTCTTCCACCATTATTAAAGCCTTGTTGAGGCTTTTGTTGATCCTTCCATGAGAAATTTGGATGACTTCTCCATGATGAGTTATAGATGTTTCCATAAGGTTCACCCATGTAATTTACCTCTGCTATTGCAGGGTTCTCAGGATCATAAGCTTCTTCA
>NC_029775.3:78570850-78573599 GCF_000817695.3 Arachis duranensis | reverse complement strand
TTCCCCCGAACCATTGTAAGCCAATTCTTTGGGTCTGGGTTCACACTTTGATCATGGTTCTTGGTGATCCATGCATTGGCATAGAACTCTTGAACCATTAAGATTCCGACTTGTTGAATGGGGTTGGTAAGAATTTCCCAACCTCTTCTTCAGATCTCATGTCGGATTTCTGGATATTCACTCTTTTTGAGTGAAAAAGGGACCTCGGGGATCACCTTCTTCAAGGCCACAACTTCATAGAAGTGGTCTTGATGCACCCTTGAGATGAATCTTTCCATCTCCCATGACTCGGAGGTGGAAGCTTTTGCCTTCCCTTTTCTCTTTCTAGAGGTTTCTCCGGCCTTGGATGCCATAAATGGTTATGGAAAAACAAAAAGCAATGCTTTTACCACACCAAACTTAAAAGGTTTGCTCGTCCTCGAGCAAAAGTAGAAAGAAGAGAGTAGAAGAAGAAGAAGTGAGGAAGAAGGGAATGGCTTTGTGTTCGGCCAAAAGGGGAAGAAGTAGTGTTTAGGTTGTGTGAAAATGAAGGAGTGAAGAAGGGTTTATATAGGAGTGGGGGGCTCATGGTTCGGTCATGTATGGGTGGGTTTGGGAGGGAAAGTGGTTTGAATTTGAATGGTGAGGTAGGTGAGGTTTTATGAAGGATGGATGTGAGTGGTGAAGAGAAAGATGGGATTTGATAGGTGAGGGGTTTATGGGGAAGAGGGGTTGAGGTGATTGGTGAATGGGTGAAGAAGAGAGAGAGTGGTGGGGTAGGTGGGGATCCTGTGGGGTCCACAGATCCTGAGGTGTCAAGGAAAAGTCATCCCTGCACCAAATGGCATGCAAAAATGCGTTTCTGGCCATTTCTGGCATTAAACGCCGGGCTGGTGCCCATTTCTGGCGTTTAACGCCAGCTTCTTGCCCTTTTCTGGCGTTTAACGCCAGTCTGGTCCCCCTTTCTGGCGTTAAACGCCCAGAATGGTGCCAGACTGGGCGTTAAACGCCCAACTGCTAGCCTCACTGGCGTTTAAATGCCAGCAGGTTCTTCCTCCAGGGTGTGCTGTTTTTCTTTCTGTTTTTCATTCTGTTTTTGCTTTTTTCATTGATTTTGTGACTTCTCATGATCATCAACCTACAGAAAACATAAAATAACAAGAGAATAGATAAAATATAACATTGGGTTGCCTCCCAACAAGCGCTTCTTTAATGTCAGTAGCTTGACAGAGGACACTCATGGAGCCTCAGAGATGCTCAGAGCAATGTTGGAACCTCCCAACACCAAACTTAGAGTTTGAATGTGGGGGTTCAACACCAAACTTAGAAGTTGGTTGTGGCCTCCCAACACCAAACTTAGAGTTTGACTGTGGGGGCTCTGTTTCGCTCTGTTTTGAGAGAAGCTCTTCATGCTTCCTCTCCATGGTGACAGAGGGATATCCTTGAGCCTTAAACACCAAGGATTCTGGTGTTATTGATTTTCCTAGTTAAGTATGTTGATTCTTGAACACAGCTATTTATGAGTCTTGGCCGTGGCCCTAAGCACTTTGTTTTCCAGTATTACCACCGGATACATAAATGCCACAGACACATGACTGGGTGAACCTTTTCAGATTGTGACTCAGCTTTGCTAGAGTCCCCAGTTAGAGGTGACCAGGGCTCTTAAGCACACTCTTTTGCTTTGGATCACGACTTTAGCACATGGTTAGGGACAGCTTGGTTTAGCCGCTTACGCCTGGATTTTATTTCCTTGGGCCCTCTTATCCATTGATGCTCAAAGCCTTGGATCCTTTTTACCCTTGCCTTTTGGTTTTAAGGGCTATTGGCTTTTTCTGCTTGCTTTTTCTTTTTCTTTCTATTTTTTTGCAAGCTTTTGTTTTTCACTGCTTTTTCTTGCTTCAAGAATCAATTTCANNAAAGTAAGAACAAGGAATGAATCCACCTTAGTGGCGTCTTCTTCTTGAAGAACTAACAATGTCCTTAAGCTCTTCTATGTCCCTTCCTTGCCTTTGTTGCTCCTCCTTCATTGCTCTTTGATCTTCTCTTATTTCATGGAGAATGATGGAGTGCTCTTGATGTTCCACCCTTAATTGTTCCACATTGTAGCTCAAATCTTCTAGGAAAGTGTTGAGTTGTTCCCAATAGTTATTGGGAGGAAAGTGCATCCCTTGAGGCATCTCAGGGATTTCTTGATGATGAGCTTCCTCATGCATCTCTTGAGATCCGTGGAGGGTCTCTCTTGCTTGCTCCATCCTCTTCTTGGTGATGGGCTTATCATCTTCAATGAGGATGTCTCATTCTATGATAACTCCAGCTGAGTAACATAGATGGCAAATAAGATGAGGAAAAGCTAGCCTTGCCATGGTGGAGGACTTTTCGGCTATTTTGTAGAATTCATGGGAGATGACTTCATGAACTTTTACTTCCTCTCCAATCATGATGCTATGAATCATGATGGCCCGATCCACAGTAACTTCAGATCGGTTGCTAGTGGGGATGATGGAGCGTTGAATGAACTCTAAAAACCCTCTAGCCACAGGCTTGAGGTCCAGTCTTCTTAGTTGAACCGGCTTGCCTTTAGAGTCTCTTTTCCATTGAGCTCCTTCCACACATATGTCCATAAGGACTTGGTCCAACCTTTGATTAAAGTTGACCCTTCTAGTATAGGGGCGTTCATCTCCTTGCATCATGGGCAAGTGGAATGCCAACCTCACATTTTCCGAACTAAAATCTAAGTATTTCCCCCGAACCATTGTGAGATAATTCTTTG
>NC_029775.3:78561432-78561790 GCF_000817695.3 Arachis duranensis | reverse complement strand
CTTCTTCCTCCTCTCCAAATTCGGCCATGTTGATGGCCTTGCACTCTCCTTTTGGATTTTCTTCTGTATTGCCTGGGAGAGTACTAGGAGGGAGTTCAGTAATTTTCTTGCTCAGCTGACCCACTTGTGCCTTCAAATTTCTAATGGAAGACGTTGTTTCAGTCATGAAACTTTGAGTGGTTTTGATCAAATCAGAGACCATGGTTGCTAAGTCAGAGTTATTCTGCTTAGAACTCTCTGTCTGTTGCTGAGAAGATGATGGAAAAGGTTTGCTATTGCTAAACCTGTTTCTTCCACCATTATTATTGTTGAAACCTTGTTGAGGTCTCTGTTGATCCTTCCATGAAAAATTTGGATG
>NC_029775.3:78560660-78561202 GCF_000817695.3 Arachis duranensis | reverse complement strand
CTTCCCACCCTCTTCTTTGAATTTCATGTCGGATTTCCGGATACTCATTCTTTTTGATTTTGAAAGGGACCTCAGGGATCACCTTTTTCTTTGCCACAACATCATAGAAGTAGTCTTGATGGCTTTTGGAGATGAATCTTTCCATCTCCCATGACTTGGAGGTGGAAGCTTTTGTCTTCCCTTTTCCTTTTCTCTTTAGTACTGCTTGGTGCATTTTGCATTCCAGACAGACTTTGAGAAATCATATTGACTTGTTGAGTCAATATCTTATTCTGGGCTAATATGGCATTCAGAGTGTCAATCTCAAGAACTCCTTTCTTCTGACTAGTCCCATTGTTCACAGGATTCCTTTCAGAAGTGTACATGAATTGGTTATTTGCAACCATTTCAATCAGCTCTTGAGCTTCGGTAGGCATCTTCTTCAAATGAAGAGATCCTCCAGCAGAGCTATCCAAAGACATCTTGGACAGTTCAGAGAGACCATCATAGAAAATACCTATGATGCTCCATTCAGAAAGCATATCAGAAGGACACTTTCTGAT
>NC_029775.3:78557354-78558228 GCF_000817695.3 Arachis duranensis | reverse complement strand
TGTATATGGTGATGAATGAAATAAACATAAAGGTAAAGATAGAGATACTTATGTAATTCATTGGTAGGAACTTCAGATAAGCGCATGAAGATGCCTTCCCTTCCGTCTCTCTGCTTTCCCACTGTCTTCATCCAATCCTTCTTACTCCTTTCCATGGCAAGCTCATGTAGGGTTTCACCATTGTCAGTGGCTACCTCCCATCCTCTCAGTGAAAATGTTCAACGCACCCTGTCACGGCACGGCTAATCATATGTCGGTTCTCAATCAGGTTGGAATAGAATCCAGTGATTCTTTTGCGTCTGTCACTAACGCCCCGCCCTCAGGAGTTTGAAGCACGTCACAGTCATTCAGTCATTGAATCCTACTCAGAATACCACAGACAAGGTTAGACCTTCCGGATTCTCTTGAATGCCGCCACCAGTTCTAGCCTATACCACGAAGACTCTGATCTCACGGAATGGCTGGCTCGGTTGTCAGGCGAGCGCTCGGTTGTCAGGCGATCAACCATGCATCGTGTATCAGGAATCCAAGAGATATTCACCCAATCTAATGTAGAACGGAGGTGGTTGTCAGTCACACGTTCATAGGTGAGAATGATGATGAGTGTCACGGATCATCACATTCATTAAGTTGAAGAACAAGTGATATCTTAGAACAAGAACAAGCGAAATTGAATAGAAGAACAATAGTAATTGCATTAATACTCGAGGTACAGCAGAGCTTCACACCTTAATCTATGGTGTGTAGAAACCCCACCGTTGAAAATACATAAGAACAAAAGTGATCATTGGTTTCGGCCCCAGAGAGGGAACCAGAAGAACCAAGATGAAAATACAACAGTATAATGTCCTACTTATAGAAAACTAGTAGCCTA
>NC_029775.3:78556876-78557219 GCF_000817695.3 Arachis duranensis | reverse complement strand
TACTTGGTATGTGCTTGGGCTGAGCATTGAAGCATTTTCGTGTAGAGACTCTTCTTGGAGTTAAACGCCAGCTTTGGTGCCAGTTTGGGCGTTTAACTCCCATTTTGGTGCCAGTTCCGGCGTTTAACGCTGGAAATTATGAGGGTGACTTTGAACGCCGGTTTGGGCCATCAAATCTTGGGCAAAGTATGGACTATCATATATTGCTGGAAAGCCCAGGATGTCTACTTTCCAACGCCGTTGTGAGCGCGCCAATTGGGTATCTGTAGCTCCAGAAAATCCGCTTCGAGTGCAGGGAGGTCAGAATCCAACAGCATCTGCAGTCCTTTTTAGTCTCTGAATC
>NC_029775.3:78555999-78556553 GCF_000817695.3 Arachis duranensis | reverse complement strand
TATACAATGAATTCCAAAAACATCTATGAAGATCAGTATTAATGAGATGAGCGGGACTTTTAGCTTTTTGCCTCTGAACAGTTTTGGCATCTCACTCTATCCTTTGAAATTCAGAATGATTGGCTTCTTTAGGAACTCAGAATCCAGATAGTGTCATTGATTCTCCTAGTTAAGTATGATGATTCTTGAACATAGCTACTTATTGAGTCTTGGCCATGGCCCAAAGCACTCTGTCTTCCAATATTACCACCGGATACATACATGCCACAGACACATAATTGGGTGAACCTTTTCAGATTGTGACTCAGCTTTGCTAGAGTCCCCAATTAGAGGTGTCCAGGGTTCTTAAGCACACTCTTTTTGCCTTGGATCACAACTTTATTTCTTTCTTTTTCTTTCTTTTTCTTTTTTCTCTTTTTTTTCGAAATTTTTTTTTTGTATTCACTGCTTTTTCTTGCTTCAAGAATCATTTTTATGATTTTTCAGATCCTTAGTAACACGTCTCCTTTTTCATCATTCTTTCAAGAGCCAACATTCATGAACCACAAATTCAA
>NC_029775.3:78555388-78555707 GCF_000817695.3 Arachis duranensis | reverse complement strand
GAATAAAGAACAAGGAAATTAAAGAACGGGTCCACCTTAGTGATGGCGGCTCCTTCTTCCTCTTGAAGATCCTATGGAGTGCTTGAGCTCCTCAATGTCTCTTCCTTGTCTTTGTTGCTCCTCTCTTATGATTCTTTGATCTTCTCTAATTTCATGGAGGATGATGGAGTGTTCTTGATGCTCCACCCTTAGTTGTCCCATGTTGAAACTCAATTCTCCTAGGGAGGTGTTTAGTTGATCCCAATAGTTTTGTGGAGGAAAGTGCATCCCTTGAGGTATCTCAGGGATCTCATGATGAGTGGGGTCTCTTGTGTGCTCC
>NC_029775.3:78553884-78554699 GCF_000817695.3 Arachis duranensis | reverse complement strand
TTTTGCCTTCCCTTTCCTCTTTCTAGAGGTTTCTCCGGTCTTGGATGCCATAAATGGTTATGGAAAAACAAAAAGCAATGCTTTTACCACACCAAACTTAAAATGTTTGCTCGTCCTCGAGCAAAAGAAGAAATAAGAGAGTAGAAGAAGAAGAAATGAGGAAAAAGAGGAAAGGGTAGAGTTCGGTCATATATGGGTGGGTTTGGGAGGGAAAGTGGTTTGAATTTGAATGGTGAGGTAGGTGGGGTTTTATGAAGGATGGATGTGAGTGGTGAAGAGAAAGATGGGATTTGATAGGTGAAGGGTTTTTGGGGAAGAGGTGTTGAGGTGATTGGTGAATTGGTGAAGAAGAGAGAGAGTGTGGTAGGGTAGGTGGGGATCCTGTGGGGTCCACAGATCCTGAGGTGTCAAGGAAAAGTCATCCCTGCACCAAATGGCAAGCAAAATTGCGTTTTGTGCCAATTCTGGCGTTAAACGCCGGGCTGGTGCCCATTTCTGGCGTTTGACGCCAGCTTCTTGCCCTTTTCTGGCGTTTAACGCCAGTCTGGTGCCCCTTTCTGGCGTTAAACGCCCAGAATGGTGCCAGACTGGGCGTTAAACGCCCAACAGCTAGCCTCACTGGCGTTTAAACGCCAGCACGCTCTCCTCCAGGGTGTGTTATTTTTCTTTCTGTTTTTCATTCTGTTTTTGCTTTTTTCATTGATTTTGTGACTTCTCATGATCATCAACCTACAAAAAAACATAAAATAACAAAAGAGAATAGATAAAATATAACATTGGGTTGCCTCCCAACAAGCACTTCTTTAAAGTCAGTA
>NC_029775.3:78552664-78553802 GCF_000817695.3 Arachis duranensis | reverse complement strand
TTGGTTGTGGCCTCCCAACACCAAACTTAGAGTTTGAATGTGGGGGTTCAACACCAAACTTAGAGTTTGGTTGTGGCCTTCCAACACCAAACTTAGAGTTTGACTGTGGGGGCTCTGTTTGACTTTGATTTGAGAGAAGCTTTTTATGCTTCCTCTCCACGATGACAGAGGGATTTCCTTGAGCCTTAAACACAAGGGATTCTTCATTCACTTGAATGATTAATTCTCCTCTATCAACATCAATCACAGCCCTTGCTGTGGCTAGGAAGGGTCTGCCAAGGATGATGAATTCATCCATGCACTTCCCAGTCTCTAGGAGTATGAAATCAGCAGGGATGTAATGGTCTTCAACTTTTACCAGAACATCCTCTACAAATCCATAGGCTTGTTTTCTTGAATTGTCTGCCATCTCTAGTGAGATTTTTGTAGCTTGCACCTCAAAGATCCCTAGCTTCTCCATTACAGAGAGAGGCATGAGGTTTACACTTGACCCTAAGTCACACAAGGCCTTCTTGAAGGTCATGGTGCCTATGGTACAAGGTGTTGAAAACTTCCCAGGATCCTGTCTCTTTTGAGGCAGTTTCTGCCTAGACAAGTCATCCAGTTCTTTGGTGAGCAAAGGGGATTCATCCTCCCAAGTCTCATTTCCAAATAACTTGTCATTTAGCTTCATGATTGCTCCAAGGTATTTAGCAACTTGCTCTTCAGTGACATACTCATCCTCTTCAGAGGAAGAATACTCATCAGAGCTCATGAATGGCAGAAGTAAATCCAATGGATACTCATCAGAGCTCATGAATGGCAGAAGTAAGTCCAATGGAATCTCTATGGTCTCTTTTTGAGCCTCAGATAACCATGGTTCCTCATTGGGGAACTCATTGGAGGCCAGTGGACGTCCATTGAGGTCTTCCTCAGTGGCGTTCACTGCCTCTTCCTCCTCTTCAAATTCGGCCATGTTGATGGCTTTGCACTCATCTTTTGGATTTTCTTCTGTATTGCTTGGAAGAGTACTAGGAGGGAGTTCAGTAATTTTCTTGCTCAGCTGACCCACTTGTCCTTCCAAATTCCTAATGGAGGATCTAGTTTCAGTCATGAAACTTTGAGTGGCTTTGATTAGATCAGAGACCATGGTTGCTAA
>NC_029775.3:78549721-78552025 GCF_000817695.3 Arachis duranensis | reverse complement strand
TGGAAGTCCATGGAACTTGCAATTCTGTTGCATTAGAGAAACTAATTGAGGCTTAAGCTCAAAGTTGTTTGCTCCAATGGCAGGGATAGAGATGCTTCTCCCATAGAAGTCGGGAGTAGGTGAGTAAAGTCACCTAGCACCTTCCTTGCATTGTTGGCATTGTTGTTGTTTTCGGCTGCCATGGGTTCTTCTTCTCTGAAGATTTCAGTTAGGTCCTCTACAAAGAGTTGTGCCTTGGCTTCTCTTAGCTTTCGCTTCAAGGTCCTTTCGGGTTCAGGATCAGCCTCAACAAGAATGCTTTTGTCTTTACTCCTGCTCATAAGAAAGAGAAGAGAACAAGAAAATGTGGAATCCTCTATGTCACAGTATAGAGATTCCTTTAGGTGTCAGAGGAAAAGAAGAGTAGAAGAAAGAAGTAGAAAATTCGAACTTATCAGAGAAGATGGAGTTCGAATTTTGCATTAAGGAATAGTGTTAGTCCATAAATAGAAGGATGTGAGAAGAAGGGAAGTAATTTTCGAAAATCAAGTAAAAGATTTTGAAAACATTTTGAAAAACACTAATTGATTTTCGAAAATAAAAAGATGTGGTTAAGAAGATATGATGGGTTTTAAAAAGATGTGATTGAGAAGATATGATTTGAAAAACATTTTTTTTTTAAAAAATGTGATTTTGAAAATTAATGACTTGGCTATCAAGAAAAGATATGATTCAAACATTAAACCTTTCTCAACAGAAAAGGCAACATACTTGAAATGTTGAATCAACTCATTAATTGATAGCAAGTATTTTTGAAAATAGAAAGAAATTGATTTTGAAAAAGATTTGATTGAAAAGATTGATTTGAAAAAGATTTGATTTTGAAAAGATTTTGAAAACTTGAGAAAAATTTGCATTGAAAACAAAATCTTCCCCCTTGTGCCATCCTGGCGTTAAACGCCCAGAATGGTGCACATTCTGGCGTTTAACGCCCAAAATGCTACCCTTTTGGGCGTTAAATGCCCAACCAGGTACCTTGGCTGGCGTTTAAACGCCAGTCTGTCCTTCTTCACTGGGCATTTTGAACGCCCAGCTTTTTCTGTGCAATTCCTCTGCTGTATGTTCTGAATCTTCAATTCTCTGTATTATTGACTTGAAGAGACACAAATTAAAAATATTTTTGGATTTTTAATAATAAGGAATAATCAAAATGCAACTAAAATCAAATAACAATGCATGCAAGACACCAAACTTAGCAGTTTGTATACTAATGACACTATATGAGACACATAAACACTCAAGTCAAGAGAATTCAAAGATCAAAGCAATGAAATCATCAAGAACAACTTGAAGATGAATGAAGACACATGCATGAATGCAAGAAGAACAGAAACATGCAATTGACACCAAACTTAATATGAGACTCTAGACTCAAACAAGAAATTTTTTGGATTTTATGATTTTGTAATTTTTTTGTGCTTTTTCGAAAATTAGGTGGAAAAAGAAAATAAAGATATCAAAATTTTTAATTAGAATTCCAGGAATCATGCAATGTTTAGTCTAAGACTCCGGTCCAGGAATTAGACATGGCTTCACAGCCAGCCAAGCTTTCAAAGAAAGCTTCGGTCCAAAACACTAGACATGGCCAATGGCCAGCCAAGCCTTAGCAGATCACTGCTCTAATAGCAAGATTGATAGAAATCAACAAGCTTTTGTGACGATAAGTTGAAACCTCGGTCCAATGAAATTAGACATGGCTTCACAGCCAGCCAGATTTCAACAGATCATCATGAAACTCTAGAATTCATTCTCAAGAACTCTGAAGAAAAAATACCTAATCTAAGCAACAAGATGAACCGTCAGTTGTCCATACTCGAACAATCCCCGGCAACGGCGCCAAAAACCTGGTGCACGAAATTGTGATCAATACTTTTCAAAACTCAAATAATCCCTAGTAATGGCCCCAAAAACTTGGTGCTCAATACCATGGCATAAACACAACTTCGCACAACTAACCAGCAAGTGCACTGGGTCGTCCAAGTAATAAACCTTACGCGAGTAAGGGTCGATCCCACAGAGATTGTTGGTATGAAGCAAGCTATGGTCACCTTGTAAATCTTAGTCAGGCAAACTCAAATGGATAATGGTGATATACGAATAAAACATAAAGATAAAGATAGAGATACTTATGTAATTCATTGGTAGGAATTTCAGATAAGCGTATGAAGATGCTTGGTCCCTTCCGTCTCTCTGCTTTCCTACTGTCTTCATCCAATCCTTCCTACTCCTTTCCATGGCAAGCTTAAGCAAGGGTTTCACCGTTGT
>NC_029775.3:78435300-78549163 GCF_000817695.3 Arachis duranensis | reverse complement strand
AATTCTGAGGGTGACTTTGAACGCCGGTTTGGGCCATCAAATCTTGGGCAAAGTATAGACTATCATATATTGCTGGAAAGCCCAGGATGTCTACTTTCCAACGCCGTTGAGAGCGCGCCAATTGGGCTTCTGTAGCTCCAGAAAATCTGCTTCGAGTGCAGGGAGGTCAGAATCCAACAGCATCTGCAGTCCTTTTTAGTCTCTGGATCAGATTTTTGCTCAGGTCCCTCAATTTCAGCCAGAAAATACCTGAAATCACAGAAAAACACACAAACTCATAGTAAAGTCCAGAAAAGTGAATTTTAACTAAAAACTAATAAAAATATACTAAAAACTAACTATATCATACTAAAAACATACTAAAAACAATGCCAAAAAGCGTACAAATTATCTGCTCATCACTTACGTGTTATTAAGAAAATTTTGCAACCCACGTGTACGCGTGCTGTACGCGTACGCGTCACTTGCGCCGCACAACTACACTAGTTCGCCGCCCATTTTTTCCTAATTCTCTCTTGTTCTTTTATCCTTTTCCTTTTATCATAATATTTGTCTCTTTCTATTTTCAGTTCTTCTTTGCGTGAGGACAAGCAAACCTTTAAGTTTGGTGTTGACGCTCCGCTTAAAGGTTTTTTTATTTATTCCTATGGCACCAAAAGGGAGGCAAATCATCTTCACTGAGGAGCACAACCTGAAGAATAAAGCGACCGCTAGGATAACTAAGGTAGTTGAGTTCCTTTCATTTTTTTTATTCCTCCCCTCTTTTTCTATGTTATGTTCTGGTTTTCTGCTATTTTTCTTTGTTTGTTGCATGATCCTTTATTAGTTAGAATCCTATGACTAGTTTAGTTTTCTCTTAATTGCTTTAATTCTGAAAAGATGTCTCATGTATTACTCACTAAGCTTGAATTCAAATAAAAAAATACAGAAGTGATGTATTGCATGAGAAATTGAGTTAATTTTAAGAGTAGTCTTATTTACTTAAATGTGGTGGTATTTTCTGTAATTCTGAATGTATGACATGAACTGTGCATATTTTTTATAGTGAATTTTATGAATGTTAAAATTGTTGGCTCTTGAAAGAATGATGAAAAAAGAGAAATGTTATTGATAATCTGAAAAATCATAAAATTGATCCTTGAAGCAAGAAAAAGTAGTGAAAAACACAAAGCTTGTGAAAAAAAATAAATAAAATAAAAAATAAAGAGAAAGAAAAAAAAGAAAGAGAAAAAGCAAGCAGAAAAAGCCAATAACCTTTTAAACTAAAAGGCAAAGGGTAAAAAGGATCCAAGGCTTTGAGCATTAACGGATAAGAGGGCCCAAAGGAATAAAACCCTGGCCTAAGCGGCTAAATTAAGCTGTCCTTAACCATGTGCTTGTGGCATGAGGGTGTCAAGTGAAAAGCTTGAGACTGAGCGATTAAAGTCATGATCCAAAGGAAATAGAGTGTGCTTAAGAACTTTAGGCACCTCTAACTGGGGACTCTAGCAAAGCCGAGTCACAATCTGAAAAGGTTCACCCAGTTATGTGTCTATGGCATTTATGTATCCTGTGGTAATACTGGAAAACAAAATGCTTAGGGTCACGGCCAAGACTCATAAAGTAGCTGTGTTCAAGAATCAACATACTAAACTAGGAGAATCAATAACACTATCTGAATTCTGAGTTCTTATGTATTCCAATCATTCTGAACTTCAAAGGATAAAGTGAAATGCCAAAAATATTCAGGATTGCAGTTATAAACCCCACTATAAGAAGAGACATGAACTTAATCGAACTCTCATTCCCATGCAAATTCACATCCTAAGCTTTTATTAGTTTTGGTTACTTGAGGACAAGCAATAGTTTAAGTTTGGTGTTGTAATGCGTGAGCATCTTTCTTATCTTTTCCTAGTGAATTTGCATCTAATTTGTTGATTTTAATAAAGAATTAATTATCTTTTAGCCAATATGGATGCTACTTTGAGTATTTTGCAATTTTATTTATTTTAGGTAGCATTCGGCTGAATTTGATGGAGTTTCTGCAGCACAAGAACAAAAGGAGATGGCAACGATGAGCGAGCGTACGCATGACTGACGCGTACGCGTGATTTGGAGCTTTCCATGGTGACGCGTGCGCGTGACTGACGCGTACGCGTGATTTGAAGAATTGCACAATGACGCGTCCGCGTGACTTGCAAAAAAGACCATCGACGCGTACGCGTGACTGACGCGTACGCGTGACATGCGCCACGTGCAGAAAATGCAGAAACTGCTGGGGGTGATTTCTGGGCCCCATTTTAGCACCCAAGTTAAGCACGGATCCAGTGAAGCCAAGTGGTCCCCACGTTACAAGACACGGAGTAGTTAATTAATTCTGATTTAAATTCAAATTTGAAGTTAAAAATAGGAAAAGATATTATTTTATTTTTAAAAATTAGATTTTAAATTAATTAAGATTAGTTATAAAAAGGAGAGACTTCTCTTCTATTGTTAGGTTCGACCAAGGGGATTCCATTAGAAAATTCTATACAAATTTATATTCTACATTCCATGAGCAACTAATCCTCCATTGTTAAGGTTAGGAGATCTGTCTATTTGTATGGATTTATTCGTTTGATCTTTCTAATTTAATATATGTTTTGATTTATTTTTCAATAATTGTTTTTTCTCTTTATTTTATGAATTTGGGTGGAACGGAAGTATGACCCATGTTCTAATTGAGTTCTTGTAAAACTTGGAAAAGCTCTTTACTTGAACAACAGCTTGAAAACATATTATCCTAAATTTCTAATTGTTTGTATTTAACGGGATACGTGACATATAATCCCCTTATTTTTGGATAATTAGGATTTTTGTGGCATATAAACTGGAATTTGATCATTACCTTCTAATTGGATTTAATTGACCAAAGAATTGGCAGTTAATGAATTTTAGAGGAGACTAGGAAGGTCTAAGGAATTACGGTCTAGTCACATATAGTTTGCCATGAATTAAATCATACATGATTAAATTAGTTAGTAAGAAGAGTAAATCCAGAAAAATAGATAACTCTGAAGCCTTAACTACTTTCTCAATATTTTATTCCCAACTTATTTATCTGTCTTTTTGAAATTCTTAATTTACTTTTTAATGCTCTTTGAACTCCCAACACTATTTTTTGCTTGTCTAACTAATCTTATCAAACGCTATTGTTGCTCAATCCATCAATCCTCATGGGATCGACCCTTACTCACGTAAGATATTACTTGGTACGACCCGGTGCACTTGCCGGTAAGTTTGTGGGTTATAAAATACCGCATCAATGCGTACGCGTCGTTTTTCAAAAACGCACCATCCACGTGCGCGCGTGACCCATGCGTGCGCGTCGATGCTCTGCACCAAATGCCCAGCCAATTTCCCGAGAGTTATGCAAGAATTGTGCCAGTTTTGTGTGTGGGGGCATAAACGCACCTACGCATCTGCGTGGCTAACGCGTAGGCGTCGCTTGGCTGCTTTTCCATCAACGCGTGCGCGTGGGCGATGCATACATGTCGATGAGCTTTTTGGCCATCCACGCGTACGTGTGAAGGATGCGTACGCGCGGCCCTGATTTCATCCCAAAGTTATTTTTTGAGTTTTAAAAGCTAAATTTCATACTTCTAAGCCTCCGATCTCACCACTTATGTCTTAAATCATTATGATATGCCTAGCGATGTGAAAGGAGCTAGAGGATGTGGTAACTTGTGAATGAAGAATGGGGAAAATGTATGATCAATGATGATCAAAAATGATTATATGAGATACGGAGGATGGCAGTGGATGTGCGTTATGAGCCATGAGCCGGAGGGCTATGTTTACTAATTAATTGGTTGGTTCTAGATTGAACTATGAGCCAGATGGCTGAGTTAATACCGAATTACAGCAGAGACATTATTGATTATGGCCGAGTGTAAATGCATTTATGTTATTGAATGAAATGTGAATGTTGCACTTCCACTATGAGATACGAGTTTCCCTAGATGAAAGTAGTGGCTAGCCACCACGTGGTCCAGATGGAGACTCGATACTCTGCTGACCTTATATCGTAAGTGTGGCCGGACACTGTGAAAGTTCCGGAGAGCTCGCTCCCGTGAATATACACCAGTGAGGGTGTTGGATATGGATTATGATTATGATCATGATGGTGATCGAGGATAACTCGAGTTGGGGATGCACGACAGAGGGACAGTCCAATGGTTAGCTACCAGGACTTTTCGGGTTGGCTATATAACCGACAGATGATATCATCAGCCATTAGGACAGGCATTCATCATATGCATACTAAGTGAATTATTTGAGATTGCCTATTTGACTGCATATTACTTGCTAATTGTCTAAATGTCTTATCTGTTCCTATTTGTATATCTCTTATTTGATATAACTGTGTTTGCCATATTATACTCCTACTAGTGGTTGGGAGGTCTGAAGGAATTGGAAAGGGAAGTATTAGTTAGACTGAAGAATCCATAGTCAGTTGCCATTTATGGTTTAGCCTGTTTATAAGCTTTGAATTATCTGTTGGAAGTTCTAGGATTGTCTTTGGCTTTCCCAGGACATTGCATGTTAGATATGTGGGCACTGTTACCATACTGAGAATCTCTGGTTCTCACCCATGCGGATTTTGTGGTTTTCAGATGCAGGAGGTGAGGCTTCTCGCTGAAGCATGCTGGAGACTTCTGGATTAGCAAAGATCCTTTATTCTCGAGACTCTATTTTTGGTTTATATGTTTTGTTTAGATACTTTTATCTCCACTAAATAATACAAACTGTGATGACTCCTCTTAGAGGGGGGTTTTGGAGAATAGGTTTTCTGAATTTGTGTCCTTTTGGGTTTCCTTTGGGTTTTCTTACTTTATTTACATGTATATATTGCTATGTTTGGACCGGTTATCTTCGCAACTGGATTTTGAATTTTGATATTCATGTTTTTAACACTCCTTTGTATATATATAATCTCACTTTAGTTCATCCTTTATTCGTTACGTTTTCGATCGGAGTGTTGCGCTTTTGAGTTGCGATTTTGTTTTACCCCTTTTTCTTCAGAGGCTCCTAGTTATAATCAATTATTCATACTAGTATACGTACTAAAGTTTTATTTTAGAGGTCGTAATACCTTGCCATTTCTAAATTATGACTTAAGCATAAGACTCTGTATGGTAGGGTGTTACAGATGGGATTATTGACAATGTGAATGGTGTTATCGTATAATAGAGTGATAGACTTTGAAAAAGCCAAACCAATAAAATCCATTAAGAAAGATAACCAACGAGCTTCACTAGTGGCAACAGTAAGAGACCTCTATTCAGCTTCTGTAAATGACTTGACAACAATTTGATTCTTACTCTTCCAGCTAACAAGAGAGTTCCCAAGCATGAAGTAATAACCAGAAACAGAGCAATGAGTATTGGCACAAGTAGCCTAGTTAGCGTCGGCAAATTCAGTGAGATGCAGATCAAAAGTAGAGGAGAAGAATAGACTAGTTGCAGGTCTGCTGGTACACAAAATTGTGATCATCAACAATGGCGCCAAAGACTTGGAGCTCTCAAACGTGAATCACACTTTGTCACAACTTTGCACAACTAACCAGCAAGTGCACTGGGTCATCCAAGTAATAAACCTTACGTGAGTAAGGGTCGATCCCACGGAGATTGTTGGTAAGAAGCAAGCTATGGTCATCTTATAAATCCCACTTAGGCGGATTCAAATGGTTATGATGGTTTTCGAAAATAAAGATAAATAAAGCATAAAATAGAGATAAAGATACTTATGTAAATCATTGGTGGGAATTTCAGATAAGTGTACGGAGATGCTTTGTTCCTTCTGAATCTCTGCTTTCCTACTGATTTCATCCAATCATTCTTACTCCTTTCTATGGCAAGCTGTATGTAGGGCATCACTGTTGGCAATGGCTACTTCCCATCTTCTCAGTGAAAATGGTCCAAATGCTCTGTCACAGCACGGCTAATCATCTGTCGGTTCTCGATCATGTTGGAATAGAATCCAGTGATTCTTTTGCGTCTCTCACTACGCCCAACACTCGCGAGTTTGAAGCTCGTCAAAGTCATCCCATCTCAGATCCTTCTCGGAATACCACAGACAAGGTTTAGACTTTTCGGATCTTAGGAATGGCCACTAATAATTCTAGCTTATACCACAAAGACTTCGATCTTTCGGAATGGAGGCTAAGAGACACGCGCTTGATCTAAGGTAGAACGGGAGTAGTTGCCAGGCATGCGTTCATAGGTGAGAATGATTATGAGTGTCACGGATCATCACATTCATCATGTTGAAGTGCAGCGAATATCTTAGAATAAGAATAAGCTAAATTGAATAGAAGAACAATAGTAATTGCATTAATACTCGAGGAACAGCAGAGCTCGACACCTTAACTATGGTGTGTAGAAACTCCACCGTTGAAAATACATAAGTGATGAAGGTCCAGGCATGGCCTAATGGCCAGCCCCCAAACGTGATCAAGAGATTAATCAAAAGACTAATTCCCAGATGAAAATATAATAGTAAAAAGTCCTATTTATACTAGACTAGTTACTAGGGTTTACAGAAATAAGTCTTAGTGCAGAAATCCACTTTCGGGGCCCACTTTGGTGTGTGCTTGGGCTGAGCTTGAGCTTTACACGTGCAAAGACTTCTCTTGGGGTTAAACGCCAAGTTGTAACATGTTTTTGGTGTTTAACTCTGGTTTGTGACGTGTTTCTGGCATTTTACTCCAGAATGCAGCATGGAACTGGCGTTGAACGCCAGTTTGCGTCATCTAAACTCGAATAAAGTATGAACTATTATATATTGCTGGAAATCCCTGGATGTCTAACTTCCAACGCAGTTGAGAGCGCGCCATTTGGAGTTTTGTAGCTCCAGAAAATCCATTTCGAGTGCAGGGAGGTCAGAATCCAACAGCATCAGCAGTCCTTTTTCAGCCTGAATCGGATTTTTGCTCAGGTCCCTCAATTTCAGCCAGAAAATACCTGAAATCATAGAAAAACACACAAACTCATAGTAAAGTCTAGAAATGTGAATCTTGCATAAGAACTAATAAAAACATCCCTAAAAGTAGCTAGATCCTACTAAAAATTACCTAAAAATAATGCCAAAAAGCGTATAAATTATCCGCTCATCACAACACCAAACTTAAATTGTTGCTTGTCCCCAAGCAACTGAAAATCAAATAGGATAAAAAGAAGAGAATATACTATAAATCTCAAAATATCAATGAATGTTAGTTCTAATTAGATGAGCGGGACCTGTAGCTTTTTGCTTCTGAACAGTTTTGGCATCTCACTTTATCCTTAGAAGTTTAGAATGATTGGCATCCATAGGAACTCAGAGTTCAGATAGTGCTATTGATTCTCCTAGATAAGTATGTTAATTCTTGAACACAGCTACTTTTATGGTCTTGGTCGTGGCCCTAAGCACTTTGTTTTCCAGTATTACCACCGGATACATAAATGCCACAGACACATGACTGGGTGAACGACCTGTATGCCACAAGAACATGGTTAGAGACAGCTTGATTTAGCCGCTTAGGCCTGGATTTATTTCCTTAGGCCCTCGTATCCATTGATGCTCAAAGCTTTGGATCCTTTTTACCCTTGCCTTTTGGTTTTAAGGGCTATTGGCTTTTCCTGCTTGCTTTTTCTTTTTCTTTTATTTTTTTTCCACAAGCTTTTGTTATTCACTGCTTTTTCTTGCTTCAAGAATCAATTTTATGATTTTTTAGAGTATCAATAACATTTCTCTTGTTCGTCATTCTTTCAAGAGCTAACAATTTTAACATTCATAAACAACAGGATAAAAAATATGCACTGTTCAAGCATTCATTCAGAAAACAAAAAGTATTGTCACCACATCAACATAATTAAGCTAATTTCAAGGATGAATTCGAAACTCATGTACTTCTTGTTCTTTTGTATTAAAAACATTTTTCATTTAAGAAAGGTGAAGGATTCATGGAATTATTCATAGCCTTAAGACATAGACACTAGACACTAATGATCATGTGATAAAGACACAAACATAGACAAACATGAAGCTCAAAAACCGAAAAACAGAGAGATAAGAACAAGGAAGTTAAGGAATGAGTCCACCTTAGTGATGGTGGTGCCTTCTTCTTGAAGGACCAATGGTGTCCTTGAGCTCCTCTATGTCTCTTCCTTGCCTTTGTTGCTTGATCCCTATTGATTTTGGTGCTCATATCTTTAGTTGCTCCCAATAATTGTGTGGAGGAAAATGTATCCGCTGAGGTATCTCAGGGATTTCTTGATGAGAAAATTCCTCATGCTTTTGTTGGGCTCTCTTGATGTGCAGTCAAATGCTCTACTACTGAGCTATGGACCCTTGAGATGAATCTCTCCATCTCCCATGACTCGGAGGTGGAAGCTTTTGTCTTCTCTTTCCTCTTTTTAGAGGTTTCTCTGGCCTTAGGTGCCATAAATGGTTATGGAAAAACAAAAAGCTATGCTTTTACCACACCAAACTTAGAATGTTGCTCGCCCTCGAGCAAAAGAAGAAAGAATAGAAGAAGAATAAGAAAAGATGGAGGAGGGGGAGAGTGGTGTAGGTTTCGGCCAAGGGGGAGAAGAGAGGGTGGTGTTTTGTGAAAATGAAGAAGGATGGGGAATTTATATAGTGGAGGGAGAAGGGTTAGGGTTCGATCATTTAGGGTGGGTTTGGGTGGGAAAGAGATTTTGAATTTGAAGGTAGGTGGGGTTTATGGGGAAGAGTGGATGGATGTGAGTGGTAAAGAGGTGATGGAAAAGAGTGATTGAGGTGATTGGTGAATGATGTTTGGGGAAGAGTGTTATGAAAAGGTGTGAGAGAGAGGGAGAGGGTAGGTGGGGATCCTGTGGGGTCCACAGATCCTGAGGTGATCTTGTGGGGTTCACAGATCCTGAGGTGTCAAGAATTTCTCATCCTTGCACCCTTTAGGCGTGTAAAATGCCCTCTATATGCCATCCTGGCGTTTAATGCCAGACTGATGCTTGTTTCTGGCGTTAAACGCCAGCTCTATGCTTGTTTCTAGCATTAAACGCCACTTTGCTGCTTGTTTCTGGCATTTAACGCCAGCTCTCCTCAGGGTGCAATCCTAGCGTTTAAACACCAGACTGCTGCTTGTTTCTGGCATTCAACGCTAGCTTCATGCTTTGTTCTGGCATTAAACGCCAGCCAGATGCTCTTTACTAGCGTTTAAATGCCAATAAGCTCTTCCTCCAGGGTGTGCTTTTTCTTCTGCTATTTTTGATTCTATTTTTAATTTTTGCAATTGTTTTGTGACTCCACATGATCATAAACCTAATAAACCATAAAAGAACAATAGAAATATAGATAAATAAAAATTGGGTTGCCTCCCAATAAGCGCTTCTTTAATGTCAATAGCTTGACAGTGAGCTCTCATGGAGCTTCACAGATCATCAGAGCATTGTTGGGACCTCCTAACACCAAACTTAGAGTTTGAATGTGGGGGTTCAACACCAAACTTAGAGTTTGGTTGTAGCCTCCCAACACCAAACTTAGAGTTTGATTGTGGGGATTTGTTTGACTCTGTATTGAGAGAAGCTTATCGTGCCTCTTTTCCATGGTTGCAGAGGAAGATCCTTGAGCTTTAAACACAAGGTAGTCCCCATTCAATTGAAGGACTAACTCTCCTCTGTCAACATCAATCACAGCTCCTGCTGTGGCTAGGAAGGATTTTCCAAGAATGATGGATTCATTCTCATCCTTCCCAGTGTCTAAGATTATGAAATCAGCAGGGATGTAAAGGCCTTTAACCTTCACTAACACGTCCTCTACCAATCCATAAGCTTGTTTTATTAACTTGTCTGCCATCTCTAATGAGATTCTTGCAGCTTGTACCTCAAAGATCCCCAGCTTCTCCATTACAGAGAGTGGCATAAGATTTATACCTGACCCCAGGTCATACAGAGCCTTCTCAAAGGTCATGGTGCCTATGGTACAGGATATTAAGAATTTACCAGGATCTTGTTTCTTTTGAGGTAGAGTTTGCTGAATCCATATATCTAGTTCACTAATGAGCAAGGGAGGTTCACCTTTCCAAGTCTCATTACCAAACAACTTGGCATTCAGCTTCATGATGGCTCCTAGATATTGAGCAACTTGTTCTTCAGTTACATCTTCATCCTCTTCAGAGGAAGAATACTTCTCAGAGCTCATGAATGGCAGAAGGAAGTTTAATAGAATCTCTATGGTCTCTATACTTGGTGCACAAAATTGTGATCATCAACAATGGCGCCAAAGACTTGGAGCTCTCAAACGTGAATCACACTTTGTCACAACTTTGCACAACTAACCAGCAAGTGCACTGGGTCGTCCAAGTAATAAACCTTACGTGAGTAAGACTCGATCCCACAGAGATTGTTGGTAAGAAGCAAGCTATGGTTATCTTGTAAATCCTAGTTAGGTGGATTCAAATGGTTATGATGGTTTTCAAAAATAAAGATAAATAAAGCATAAAATAGAGATAAAGATACTTATGTAAATCATTGGTGGGAATTTCAGATAAGTGTATAGAGATGCTTTGTTCCTTCTGAATCTCTGCTTTCCTACTGCGTTCATCCAATCATACTTACTCCTTTCTACGGCAAGTTGTATGTAAAGCGTCACCGTTGTCAATGGCTACTTCCCATCCTCTCAGTGAAAATGGTCCAAATGCTCTGTCACAGCACGGCTAATCATCTGTCGGCTCTCGATCATGTTGGAATAGAATCCAGCGATTCTTTTGCGTCTGTCACTATGCCCAACACTCGCGAGTTTGAAGCTCGTCACAGTCATCCCATCTCAGATCCTACTCGGAATACCACAGACAAGGTTTAGACTTTTCGGATCTTAGGAATGGCCGCCAATAATTCTAGCTTATACCACGAAGACTTCGATCTTTCGGAATGGAGGCTAAGAGACATGCGCTCGATCAAAGGTAGAACGGGAGTGGTTGTCAGGCACGCGTTCATAGGTGAGAATGATTATGAGTGTCACGGATCATCATATTCATCATGTTGAAGTGCAGCGAATATCTTATAATAAGAATAAGCTGAATTGAATAGAAGAACAATAGTAATTGCATTAATACTCGAGGAATAGCAGAGCTCCACACCTTAATCTATGGTGTGTAGAAACTCCACCGTTGAAAATACATAAGTGATGAAGGTCCAGGCATGGCCAAATGGCCAGTCCCCAAACGTGATCAAGAGATTAATCAAAAGACTAATTCCCAGATGAAAATACAACAGTAAAAAGTCCTATTTATACTAGACTAGTTACTAGGGTTTACAGAAATAAGTCTTAGTGCAGAAATCCACTTCTGGGGCCCACTTTGGTGTGTGCTTGGGCTGAGCTTGAGCTTTACATGTGTAGAGGCTTCTCTTGGGGTTAAACACCAAGTTGTAACGTGTTTTTGGTGTTTAACTCTGGTTTGTGACGTGTTTCTAGCGTTTTACTCCAGAATACAGCATGGAACTGGCGTTGAACGCCAGTTTGCATCGTCTAAACTCAAATAAAGTATGGACTATTATATATTGCTGAAAATCCCTAGATGTCTACTTTCTAACGCAGTTGAGAGCATGCCATTTGGAGTTCTGTAGCTAGATCCTACTAAAAACTACCTAAATCAGATTTTTTCTCAGGTCCCTCAATTTCAGCCAGAAAATACCTAAAATCACATAAAAACACACAAACTCATAGTAAAGTCCAGAAATGTGAATTTTGCATAAAAATGAATAAAAACATCCCTAAAAGTAGCTAGATCCTACTAAAAACTACCTAAAAATAATGCCAAAAGGCGTATAAATTATTCGCTCATCATCTGCCTTTTAAATATCGGAGTAAGCAGAAAGTAGTCTATTGGTCAGAAGTGGTTGCATAGTCCGAAAACTGGTTGCATAAGAGATATCGGTTCTAGTGTTTAGAAGGTAAAGGAATCGGCCGATGAGCTGTCTATAAGTAGTGTTGTCCGTTAAAATGGTACCTAACTCCATCAAGAGTTTTTGACTATAATGAAATGGAATGGAGAGAATCTTGCAATCTAGATAACCAAAATCCTTGAGAAGGTTCATGTCGTACTTTCATCGATAAATGTGGATTCTAGAGTTAGAGTGTGCTACTTTCATTCCCAAGAAGTACTTGAGATCACCAAGATCCTTTATTTTGAATTTGTCATCCAAAATTTTTTTTGATGGAATTGATTTCGCCAATGTCATCCCCGTTTAAAACCAAGTCATCCACATATATTAGGATAGCAGTAAAGTTTTTGGATTGTTTCTTGATGAAAAGGGAATGATCTTAAACAAATTGTTTATAACTAGCATTAAAAAGAGTCTGAGTGAGCTTAATGTTCCATTGTCTGCTTGTTTGCTTAAGCCCATATAGAGACTTTTGTAATTTACAAACCAAACTTGGCTATGAACCAGTCAAACCCGGTGGTATCCTCATATAAACATCCTTGTCTAAATCTCCATGAAGGAAGGCAGTATTGACTTCCAGCTATTTCAAATGCCATTTTTTGCCATTGCTAATACTAACATTACTCATAGAGTAGTCATTTTGACAACTGGATTAAAAGTATCACTATAATCCACTCCTTATACTTGAGGGAATTCTTTTGCAACTAGCCTATCTTTGTGTCTTTTAATGGTGCCATCAAGATTGAATTTTACCTTAAAAACCCATTTACGACCCACAGTTTTTTTGTCTTTTGGGAGTTTAGTGGGATACCAAGTTATGTTTTGATCTAGAGCTGTCAATTCAGCTTGTATTACCTTTCTCCAACATTCATGTGCAGCCGCTTTCTCATAAGTGCTAGGTTCCAAATTTGAGGTGATGGCTAGAGAAAGGGACTTATATTTTGGGTTAGTTTATCATATGACAAGTTTTGTGAGATAGGATATAAAGAGGTAGAGTTGGCAAAGTTACTAGAGTGAGTTGGGTGGGTTATCATACAATGGTAGTTCTTCAAATAAGCAGGCGGTTTTTTGAATCTTTCATATTTTCTAGTGATGCAGTCATGTGTGATGTCATAGTTTTCTGATGCAGGTGCATTGTTAGTGTGAGGTATGATAATGCGTGCAATTGTGTGTGAGAAAATTGATGAGTGCACTGAGCTTGAGAAATGTTCATCTAAATTTGTGAGTGTTGTATGTATGGGTGATTGCAAATGATGTGTGAATAGTGTATCATATTGAAAAAGATCTATGTACTGTGGAGTACGAGTGGGTGTCACAGGAATGTCAGTGCTAGTAAAATGAAAATGGAAAATGAGTTTCATAGAAGATTACATTTTTAGATATGAAAATTTCTTTTGATTTTACATCAATAAGTCAAAAACCTTTTGTTCTAAATTTAAATCGAGAAAAGCTGTTTTCTGAATCTTGGGTCTAATTTTGTTATTGAATTTGTTAATGTGGAGGCATATGCAAGAGAACCAAATACTTTTAAATATGAAAGGTGAGATAAGTTACCATACAAAAGTTTATAAGGACTAGCATTATCCAGTTTAGTGCTGGGCAGCCTATTAATTAGGTGAATAGCGTGAGCAACTGCGTATTGCCAAAAACAATGTAGAATTCAGGTAGGGTTGAAATAACAGTGCTCTAGCGACACCTAAAATGTGCTGGTGTTTTCACTCTACAATCTCATTTTGCTCTGGGGTTTCTACACAAGAATTTTTGTGTAAAATGCCAGATGATACAAAAAAAAAGATTTTAGAGTAAATTCTGACCCATTGTCAGTCCTTATACACTTAACTTATTTTTTAAAGTGTACTTTGACAAAATTCACAAAATTAATAACCAATTGTGATGTCTCAGATTTGGTTTTCATAAGAAAAAATCCAAGTGAATCTGCTCTTGTCATCCACCACACTCAAAAAATACTTATGTTCTTCATTGAAAGGGACAGAAATAAGACTCCAGATATCCATATGAACTAAGTCAAAATAATCTTTTATTTTAGTTGTACTAAGATCAAAAGATAATTTCTTTTGTTTTACAAAATGACATGAGACACAAGGAAGTTTTGAAGCAATACAATCTATAAAGATAATATTTCTTCAGTAAAATCAGTTTATGTATGGAGATGTGTCCTAATCTAAGATGCCAAATATTTTTGTGTTCAGTATGTGAAGGTGTTGTGGAATGAGTAGTAGTCGTAGTTGCCATCAATGAAACTTGCTTTGTTGGAGGAAGGGGAAAGTGAGAGAATTCTGATTCTCTACTTATTATATATAAACCTTCTCTACACTTAGCAATGCCAATCATTTTCAATGTGGATCGATCTTATATCACACAAAACTTATCATCGATTAATAGTTGACAAAGTAAGTTTGATGTTAATTTTGACACAGAGATCAGTTTGAAATCAAAAGAGAGAATGTACAAAACATTTTTAAGAAAAATTTTTTTAGAGAATGTGATTATGCCAATGATGGTGCTGACAGTTTTAGTCTCATTTGGCAATATCACATTGATTGGAGTAATATTTTGAAAGCTTGCAAAATCTTTTAAGTCGAAAGTCACATGATCTGTTGCACCGGAGTCAATGACCCATAGTGCAGATTTTGGAGTGATAATGCTCATAATTCTTGCATTAAAATGTAATGCAATGGTTTTATCTGGAGTGGAGGTCTGGATGGAATTAGAATTTTGGTTTGCATGATGAGGTTGTTGTTGCACACTTTTATCTTTGATAAACTCTAACAAGGCAAATCTTTGTTCTAGAGTGAACTAGGGTCTTGATATTCCAGTGTTTTCTTGGAGACAATTGAACTAGGATTATTTGTCATTGAGTATATCATCATGCTCCTTAGTGGTGTTATATTGCTGTCGTTGCTAAAAATACGAGGAATACCCATACTTCTTATAACACACATCTTCTGTATGACTTTGCTTGTTGTAACGAAAGCATGCTATTGTAACTCACGACCTTTATTAATTAGATTTTTTTTAGGGTGGAGAAAATAAGGGTTTGATTGATTTTGAATCAGACTTGTGTTGCTCTTAGAAATTTGAGATTGAAGATTCCTGAGTTGATGAAGAAGATTGGCATTGCTCTGGTTGTCAAAATCACCACTTGAGAATCTGTTTAACATGTCCTCCATTTTGAAAAATCAATGAATCACGGAGATAGAGTAATAAAGATTCAGATCTTTTTCTTCATTCTAACTTGTTGATTGGAACAACTATGTTCATCAAGAAAGAATCTTGCGAAATTAGCCTCTCATCAAACTCTATTGGATGAGTTTTGATAACGGTACCAGACATTGATTAGTTAATAGCATTTCTCCAATAAAAAAGAGGAGCTCTCTTTCTTTTTTAGTGATATTTGATAATATCCAGATTTTAGATCAAATTTAGAAAAGAAAATAGTATTACTTAATCTTTTAATTAAGTCATTTTTGTTGGATGAGGAATATCTTATCTATTTTAAGGCTTTATTTAGAGGCTTGTAATTAATTACTAATCTGGGAGCTCCTCTTTCAATTTCTGAGGCATTCATCACATAAAATCCTGTATAGCTCCAAGGAGACTTTAATGGCCTGATTAATCCTTTGTCTAAGTATTCTTTGATTTCTTTCTTGCAGTATTTCAAGAATTCTTTATTCATTTGGATGGGTTTTATCTTGGTGGAGATATCTTTTTCATTAAAATTATTTTCATATGGTAGGGAGTATCATGTAATTTTCTGTAATGAAAAGCTTTTGGTTTTATACTACATAAGTTTTTTTAATCATATCTTCTAACCTTTTTTTTTTAATTCTACATTAGTTGGGTTTCTATTCTGTCTTTAAAAATATTTGGGTCTCCTAAAAAGTTTTTATGATTGTAAAGATTAAGGTTGTTGTAGCATCTTGTATTTGGTCTTTTGATTTTACACTACTTAAGATTAATTCTTTTTCTGGTAAGGTTAGAAAGTTATCCCACCATTCTTTTAATTGTCCCGTGAATCCTTGGGTTATCATGACTGTTGCTTCTCTATCACTATCTCGTTTAGTCTTATAAGTAGTTACTGCCATAGTCATACTACATATTAGATCTAGAATAGCTTGTTCACATAACCCATCTAAGTTTCATTCTACTAAATCAGATCTAGTAAAACTATTTTGTACTAATTATGTTCTTTCTTCAATGCTTAATTAGTTGGGATTGGTCTTGAATAATAATCCCTTAGCTTCGGATAATATTAATTTTTATGTGTCATTTTGTTAATTTCTATTATATTAATAGTTATTTTTCCTTGACTAACAAACTTAAATTTTTCCTTTAACTCATTAATGTTAGCTGCTAGCCTGCTACATTTGTTCTTAGTTTAATCACGTCAGGACTTTGAAACTTATATATAGGCTTTTCTATGGGTTTAATATGTTTATGTTTATGTTCAATTCTTTCTAACTGATTTTTCATAATATCTACGACTGTATTAGTGTAGTTAAACTGTTGATGTACTTTTTAATGTCTCTTTTGTCTATATTTCCTTTTATTCTACTGTCTTTATATTTAGTGGCTTTTAATTCTAAATTTTGGATTACCTGTAGTTTTATAGTTTTTTTTCAGTGGATATTAAAATTCTACCATTTGTCCTATGCTAGTTTTTCAACAGTGATTATCTTATTTAAAGGACAAAATTCTTTTTTAAAATCTTGAAGTAATTTTTGATTCAGCCAAAGAAGTATAAATTGATTTTATTTTTTATTAAGTAAACATAATATTCTTTTCTTATTTTTATGGTTTCTTTTTCAGAATATCTAGTAAAATACCATTTTTTTAATCTCATATTATATTCTGCATTAAAATTTTTATTAATTCAATTTTTATCAATTTCAAAAGGTTCCTCTTTTATTATAACTCCTAGGATTTGAGAGGCAATTGGTGAGTAATTAGTTTCTGTCCCATATAAAGGAATTACTATATTTGGTCTATTGTTATTTATTCTTATAGCTTCTTCGTTTATAACAAAATTATCTATAGAGTGCCTAGGACTAATTTCTTCTTTATTCTCATAGTTTGATATTCTGACTGATGCAACCTATTCATTCATAGTCTAATATTTGAACCTTCTCTAATAATTTTTGTAATTTCTGTATTTTCTATTTTTTCTTTTTCTACTACATCCTTTAGAATCCATTCTTTAAGGTTATTTTTTATTAGTTCTTCACGTTGGAATTTTTTAGGTATTTGAACAAAAAGTTTTCGTAAATTAGCGTGAATAATAATAGTTTCGTCTTTTGACGATTCTCTTCTAACCGTAAAATTATAGTTTACCCTTGTAATTTTGTAAGATATTCTATAAATTACTTCAAAAGATCATATTTTTCATTAATAATGTCTTTGGATATCTTAATATATAATTTATGAGCTTCAGAGGTATATTCATTTTTAAGACTCATGAAAAAATTTGGATAACAATTAAAAAATATTGGACCATCATGACAATTACTTTTAACTATATCAATCAGTGAAACTCTAAATTTTTTTAAACTTATATCTCGTTGAATCATTTAAATAGGTATGTTGATTCCTAGCTTAAAGTTAGGCTTGGTGGCTACTTGGATAAGTCCTATATGAATAAAATTAAAATATTTTTCTTGGTGTTCCTTTAGTTTTTTCTCTTCTAAGATGTTTATAATATGGTTATTACTAGATTTTGGGTAGCTATATTCTAATATGTGTATTTCATTATCTCTTTGTTTCTAAAACGTTTATCTTTTATAGACTTCATTTTCATTTATAAGGATACAGATCAATTATAAATTTTTTCTTCTAATTTTATTACTTGTAGTTCTATAGATGAACTTAAGACTTCAGTATCATTATTCCTTATTATTGTTGAATTATTCTTTCCTTTGTTCAAAAACCTTTAATCATATTTCCACCAATTATTTTTCCTATCAAATAACTTAAAAAAAACATATTTGTTTGAGTTCATTTGAAAGAGAATACCTAAGCCTTGAATAACCAAGCGTCCAAGCCACCAGTAACACCCACGCACGAACCCTTCCTCTCCTTTCTCCACTGTCAGCTACGCAGCTCCAATAATCGACGACGCTAACGGCGACAGCAGCTCCTCCACGGCAACGGCGCGGTTCTCTCCTCCACGGCGACGGTGCGGTTCTCTCCTCCACGGCGACGGTGTGGTTCTCTTCTCCACACGGGCTTCTCCACGGTGACGGCGCGGTGCGCTCCTCGTTCTGTTCCGAACCACCACCGGCGAGAAACCCCTCTTCTTTCTCTTCTCCTTCTTCCTCTTCTTCTCTTTTCTCGCATCCTCCTCTTCGCGAACCGGAGATGCATGTAGAACCGTAGCAACCTCTGTTCCGCTGGTGAGCTTTGACGCAACACGGCGACTACCCCTCCGCTGGTCTATTGCTCTAGCAACACGGCGACCACCCCTCAACTGTAACCTCCTCACCACTGCCTTCTTGTTACTCTGTTCTTCAATTTCCAGGTTTTTGCAAAAACCAATTTTGCTATTTTCTGATTTAATTCATTAGATTTTAGTTAGATTTTAATTTTTACTTAGTGATTTTATTTAGTCAAACTTATTTTTGCTAATTAGGTTAATTTAGATTAAAATTAGGATTTTTTATCAGCATTTGTCTTAGTTCATAGGTAATTAAGCATGCTATTATGATTTTTGAGTCTGGAATTCCAATTTGTATGGATTGGCTTGATTGATATTTTGTTGAATTTCAAGTTTTTTACTACTTTTCAGTAGGATTCAAGTTAAAGGGAAAAGAACAAGAAAGAAGGAACGAAAAGGCAGTTTGTGACACTATTAAAATTTTAACTTTCAGGGTGTCTATTTTTTTCTTTAGTTTTCTTGAGTGCTATTTGATGTCATATATATCATCATAGTTGTCTTGTAGGGAGATGCTAATGTAATATGTGGTGTAGCTTGGGAATTCTAGCCGCTAGAGCATATGGCTTGCCTCAATTTCGACTGCGAGTGTTTTAATGGGGTATTAAACCTTTTGAGGTATTCTAATGTTTTTTAGGTATGTGCAAATTTTACATAGAACTTATGTAACTGTGTTTTGAATTGTAAAATAACTTTTTAGAGGTGTTTATTAGTCATGGCATGGTGATTAATTGGCATGTTCATTGGTTTCAACTAGCCATAGGTTTGTTGCCAGTTATTTACTATTAAATTATTTAGATTTAAAAAATCCATTTTATAATTTGAATACTAAATGGATGATTAAGCCTCATTTTTTCTATTTTTTTAATTTAAAAAAGCACTACAAAGTTTCATGCTATTTATTCTCACAAATACCTTTGTATATTAGCTTAATATTGGCTCAGAATTAAGATGTGGTGGAACATTTCTTCTTCAAAAATGGAACAAATCGATGAAGATGTTGTTTCAGAACGCTGTTGATCAAGTTCGGTACCTTTTCCCACATCTAAATCTTGATTCTGTTGGGTTGGATCATTGCAAAGTTGTAAAGGAAGGTCAGTTGGTGGAACCTCACTCAGCATAACCATGAATGAAGTTAGAACTTTTCTTTGCCTTGTTTATTATGCTAATGCTAATTTTCTGCACTTGTTACTACTATGTATCTATGTTAGTGCTGTATTTTGAAAACTAAGAAAGACAATGTTAGTACTTCTCATAACATAAATAACTTTCGCAATTTCCATCTTCATGTGCATACGTAATATATTGAACTATCCTTGCTCTTAACATTATTGGAATTCTGTGGATCTTGTTCTTGTTGCTCATAAGACGTTCTTTATGTTGCTATCCATTTATTTATGTTTCAATTTGTTGTCGTTCTTTATGCTAATATGCTCTTAACATCTGTGGATTTCTTTTTGTCTTCTCATGCTGCATTGCAATAAGGCTCTAGCTTCTGTAGGAGAACATCTATCAGACTGGATGAACATGGTATGATTTTCTTTTTGTCAGTCTTGTTTCAACTACAAAGCAGTCCTTTAATTTTACTTTTGATACTGCTGCTCGTGATCAAACAAGAGAGAGCATCAATGAGTTCTTGGAAAGTGTTAAAAGCCATGATCTAAGTCCTTGTAGCCAATAACATAAATGACAAAATATTGTCTTCTAAGTTCCTTGTTCAATGTGAATTTGGGGTACGTCAATTCTTGATTGGTTGCATTTGTTTCAATGACTTCTTGGAAAGTGTTATTTGATTAGTTGCATTTGTTTCAATGAGTTCTTGAAAAGTGTTAAAAGCCATGATCTAAGTCCTTGTAGCCTATAACATAAATGACAAAACCTTGTCTTCTAAGTTTCTTGTTCAATGTGAATTTGGGGTATGTCAATTCTTGATTGGTTGCATTTGTTTTGAAATGAGAAAAGTAATTATGATGGTGCATGAATTATTAAGCCATAGAATCACTCTGCTATGTTATGTCATTTTTATGTTTGAAATTGACAATCGATGAACTCGGTGATATGCTTTTGAGTTTGTTATCTATCTTCACTTGTGTTTAGCATTTATTTGAGTAGTTCTAATTAGAATTTTGGTGTGCTTTGCTTTTGTTACATAGATCATAGAGTGTTATGATACTCGTTTTTCGAATGAAGAGCTCACAGAAATAGTTGAGATTGTGAAGAGAACATTGCCACCACCCCCTGAAGATGCCAATGGTTCTGAAGCAACAAAATCAAATGGTGAGAAAGGTAGGGAACAAATGGAAACAAGTTGATATCCTACTTGTGACCATAGAATTTTGTGAATAGCACCACAGGATCTCAAGAAAGTAGTTCAGTTATAGTTTTCTATTAGTTGGTATGCTGAGATTTAGAATTAGGTTCCTTTTTCAAGGGGTGTAAGTGTGTTGATTACTGCCTTATTGGTGATGAAATACACATGCAAGGTGCATTGCCAAATTTGCAATATCGCACAGCAGGAAAAATATGTATTTTGTTACTTATGTTTATTTATTTGACTTGGTAACTTAGCAAGTATGTTAATTGACACTTGGAAGACCTTTCTATATATATGCAATATATATTATTAGCTTATTTTTCTTATATTGATTAAATTGAATTTAAATATTTAAATATTGTTAGTGTGTGCTATATATTCTTCAAATGTCATAGGTAAAAAATATATTACTTTAGATATAAAAAAAGAGGATCTAAGAAAAACTCAATGAGGTGTTGCTCTAAGTATTAGAAAAAGAAAACTGCAAATAAACTTAGATAAGTGTTGCTTTAGGTCTATGAAGAAAGTAACTTAAAAAAAATATGGACAGGTGTTGTTTTAGGTATATGAAAAAACAACCAGAAAAATTTATATAAGTGTTGCTTTAGGTATATTTAAAGACAACTTAAAAAAATCTGGAGAAGTGTTGCTTTATATATTAGAAAATACAACTCGTAAAAAGTGTTGCCATAAAGTCTTATCTAAAGCGTTGTGTTTGGGTCTCCTAAGGCAACCCTTTTGTGGAGTTACTTTTTTTGTAGAAAATGCAACGTTTTTTGAATGTTGCCATAAAAAGGGTTCCCTTTGATACACAAAAACGTTGCCTTAGACCAAAGGTAACGGCCGTATAGCCAACCCCCCAAAAAGCGTTGCGTTTTGTCGGAAAATGTTGCATTTGATCAAAGGCAACACTTTTCCGTATTATAGGCAACGTTTTCAAAGGTTGCCTCAGCCCGAATTTGTTGTAGTGAGAAAAAATTTTAACATAAATTTGTAACATGTTAATTTTTATTTATCATTTATGAATATGTAACATAAATTTGTATTTTTTTTAGGAATTATAAAAAATTATTTACATAAAATATAATATAGAATAATAAAATATGAGTAATGATTAAGAGATTTAATCTATCCTTCTAATACTTAAATGAGTAAGAATTTAAATGTAAGTTTTTTAAAACATTAAAAGAATGAAAAATACAAAACTTTATTTATTTATAAATTAAGAGAATAACTAAAAAGATGAGCTAAGATTCTTTTTAAAATAAATTAAATAAATTATTAAAGTATAAATTTAAAATATACTAATAAAAACATAAATTAAATAAATATTTTTCGTGCATCGCACGAATACTTACACTAATTTTATTATATATCAATATATAACATTTTTTATAAATGATTTTAAGAAGAGAGATGCATGAAGATTAGTTAGAGAGGGCATCATATAGACAAGTTTGACGTCAAAATGTTTTAAATTTTAGAAATTAAAAACAAATATTATCACTTTAATTTTGATAATGTCACTCTTTTTCTTTTTACTAATTTTATGTACTATATAATGCAAACAATTATGTGAAATGGCATTTTAAAAAATAGAGAAAAATTATCATATCTATGTGGCATAATCTTCTCTTTCTCCTACTTTCAAATTGAAATTCTAGCAATAATGTTGCTACTCCTATTGAATGTAATTTGGTGCATTGACATTACTTGAATGAATTTCTTCCGATTCTATGCAAAATAGAATTTTCAATTGGGGAGCTGACATTAAATGAAGAATTATCTAGAATTATAACAATAACATTCACCTCCGGAACCACGTAGAAACAGCAACTAATGATGCCATTTTAAAATTGACAATTGGTCAAAAGTATCAAATGAAACTAAATTTTTATTAAGTTCCAACGAAATGAACATGTATGTTGGGAAAAGAAAATCTTCTTACATCACCACGAAATTGCATATATGATCATTTATTTTTATTGTATATATTATTTATTAAAGAGTTTATTTGTAGCTAAATATTTGTTATTTAATTTAACTATTGTTTATTTAATATTTTATTTATTTACTTTTTAAACAAATAATTTTATATTTAGTGGATATTTTATTAGAATTAACTAACTTGTCATCATTTATACAAAACTAATTATTACTTGGTTCAATGTTCTTTATTTTTATGATTTATCAATATATATCTTGATTTTATTATTGCTCAAATATTATTTGACTTTAAAAAATGAAAAAAAATCTGTGACTAATTCCTTCCTTATTCTGAATCTCTTTTAATTTGGCTGAAATTAATAATTATTACCCTTTTAGCCGACTTAGTTTCAAGTATGTAATCACGATTATTGTTACCTTAGACTAAAGAAGAAAAATAAATGAAAAGTAGGATGTTAGATGTATAAAAAATAAAACGAAGAAGAAGTTGATGATTATAAAGATTTATTACTAATTACAAATGATAGTTTGTATGTGGAAGTGCAAGTGACATTGCACTTATTTATGGGAATGAATTCTTTTTATTTTTTTTTAATTGAAAAAGTAAAGTGTGATTTTTAATTTTTTAATATTTTTTTTTAAATTTTCTCTTGATCCTATCAATAAAATTTATAATGAGAGATCACACTTCACCCTCTCAAATAAATTTTTTTTTTTTGAAAAGATCCAATCCCCTTATTTATTTGATATTGCACGCTCGCACACATGATCTCACGTAATCATTCACGGCACGATCATCTGGCACGAGAAATCAAAATTTTTAAATAAATAATTAATTAATTATGTAAAAGAAAAAGCTAACTCAACTTTCTTCTTAAATTTAAGAAATATGCATGAGATCATATATTTAAACTATATTGCAATTACGTAACCATAATAAGAACGAAAAGAAAATAGAAGGTAAAAGTATAAATATATGCCTAATTTGTCTTCAATAGATTTGGACAAAGCACACGCTACAACGCAGTGAGAATCATCGTTAAGATTAACGGGTGTCAATTTATGCATACAATTGCTTATACATAGACTTAGACACAGTCCCAACGAAAATGGATTTGATTTCTGGATAGCACATTTCAAGACACATTTACCATTACAAACATTTGACACATTTACCATTACAAAGAAGTTCTCTAAAACTAAAGTCTGGCTCAAAATTTGTTTTTGTAGCAATAATATTTTCACCTTGTACTAGTACTAACATAGTTATAACCACTATAGCAACACATTCTTTCATGTCACAAGATGATGCCATAGCACTTTCTTGTTGCGTGTAGTAGCATTTCTAATTTTTTGGTTGTTTGAATGTTAGTGATATGATTGTACTCAATTTATAGGTGGATAAAGGTATATCTTTTAATAACCTTTTATTGTTATATGTGTAAAAAATGAATTAGCGTAAATGGCAATAAATATCTTTAAGAAATGAATTAACTTTGTGAATTAAATACACCATTGAATAAATTAATATCCAGACTTTTTTTTTCTATTTATGTTCTCTATATCTGATATCATTCGGCGTATATAAAAGATTAGTCACTAAATTAGGCATTTATATAAAATATATATTAGAATACAAAATATATTAGAATGCAATTAACTAAGTGTAGATAGTGCAGCAATCCACGTCCGGAGCCCACTTGGTGTGTGTTTGAGCTGAGGTTTGAAACTTTCACGTGCATAGGCTCTTCTTGGAGTTAAACGCCAGCTTGGGTGCCAATTTGGGCGTTTAACTCCAGTTCTGGTGCCAGTTTGGGCGTTTTACGCCAGAAAAGGGTCTCAGGTGGGCGTTTGGACGCCGGTTTGGGCCATCAAATCTTGGAAAAAGTATGAACTATTATACAATGCTGGAAAGCCCAAGATGTCCACTTTCCAACACAATTGAGAGCGCGCCAATTGGGTTACTATAGCTCTAGAAAATCCACTTTGAGTGCAGGGAGGTCAGAATCCAACAGCATCTGCAGTTCTTTCTTAGCCTCTAAATCAGATTTTTGCTCAGGTCCCTCAATTTCAACCAGAAAATACTTGAAATCACAGAAAAATACACAAACTCATAGTAAATTCCAGAAATGTGATTTTTGCATAAAAACTAATAAAAATATACTAAAAAGTAACTAAAACTTACTAAAAACTACCTAAAAATAATACCAAAAAGCGTATAAATTATCCGCTCATCAGTATTCCACTTTCTTTTGCCTAGTTTTCGTTTTTCCCTTTAAATTCGAATTTGGTTTGGGTTTTGAAGAAATAGTGTGATTTTGGTTGTTTATGAGTGCTCTAGTATGATCCATTGGTGAGTTCCATTAACCAATTTCGTGGGTTAAGGTAAGGAACCCTCTAATCCTTGTGATTTATCAAATTAATGAGCCCTAAGTTGATTATAAGTGTGAAAATTAATTATGTTAGAGTTTTGGATGATTTTGATACACAATTAGGAGGTTGGTGTTGCTTGAGGAAATTTGGTGAGGCTTGGAGCTAAGGTTGGTGGAGACTTCCAAAGAAGAGGCTCAATTATTTTGGCTACAAGAGGTACGGTTTAAGTTTCATTTAAGTTTCCTAAGCTAGATGCCCCTAGGATTAAGTTTGGATTGTGAAAATGGTTGGTACTAATATGCATAGTTGTTATGTAATGTGAATTGATGATTGGGTTGAGAATTGTATGAATTTGTATGTTTGGTGTGTTGATAATTTGATGAATTGAATAATGAATATTGGTTTGTGGAATATGCATTTAAATTGTGAATTTGGGCCGGAGGCTGTGAGTCTTAGGCCAAAGGCCGGAAAGAGGTAAGGAAGGTAAGCTTATTTGTATATTGTGTGATGATATAAGAGATTGGATGGATTTTAGATATTCAATGTGTGAATAATTGGTATGATTATTGAATAATAAGGTTTGAGGAATTGAGGTGTGGAATTTGATAGTATGAGTGAAACTGTGTAGATGAGGTAGGTTTGGTTTTGGTGGAGTGTAATTATGTGAATGTGGTTGGGTTGTGGTCATTTGGATGAGTGGAAATGAATTTGACTTGTAAACATTGGAAAATTTGGTGATTTCTATTTTTGGATAAAAGCTGATTTTTGACCAACTTTGGCGGTCCGTAACTTGGTCCACGAAGTTTGGAATTCCTAAAAATTGAACTTTAACGAAAGTTTATTCAACGATCTATCCAACGATTTAGAAATGGTTGAAAAATGAATTTTGTAGAAGAAGTTATGTGTGTCAGAAGTTTAGGGTTTGAAAATGTAATTCTGCAGCTTTTTAACTTAGTAAAATTTTTGGTAAACCGTACTCTGACATGCAAGTGTGGCCGACGCGCACGCGTTACTCACAATTTTTACTTTCTCACGCGTGCGCCTGGCTAACGCTTATGCGTCACTGCACTAAAGTGAATGCCCAGCCAAAAATCCCGAGAGTTGTGCTGGTTTTGTGCGAGGGGCACAAAACACACCCACGCGTATGTGTGGCTGACGCGCACACGTCACTCTGCTTTTCTGACTCCGACGCATGTGCATGGCCGATGTGCATGTGTGACCCTGTTTTCAGCAAAAATTGATTCTTTGAGTTTGTAAAGCCAAATTTCAAACTTCTAAGCCTCCACTTTCATCCTCTAAGTCCTGAATCCTTATAGTATGCCTAATAATGAAAAGAAACTAGGACATGTGGTAACTTGTGGATGAAGTAAAGTGAGAATCAATGATGAATGATGAGTAATGATGATTGTATGAGTTGCTAAGGTGGGAGTGCTGTGTATGCCATGAGCCGAAGGGCTGTGTTTGTTAGTGAATGATGGCTGCCTATGTATTATGTTGTTAGCTGGATGGCTCTGATAAATATTGCTTTATGGTGGAGTATGTATATGCATACGATTGAATGAGATAGAAGTGCCGGGTAAGAGGCGGTGGAAATGACCACTCGCTCCGGGTGTATGATTAAGAAGTGTAGAGATGTTGAGAATGTATGAAAAATGAATAAATGAATTAGTGATTATGAAGGAATTGGAATAATAATGAAAATGAACTTGAATTTGATTGTGATATGCCTCCGAGTAAGACGCAGTGGTGCCATCCACTTGCTCCGGGTAAGAGGCAAAGACACCAAGTAAGATGCACTGGTGTTATCCACTTGCTCCGGGATGTGGTGAGATATACCTGCTTGGGTAGATGCAGTGGCATTGGTCCACTTACTCCGGGATGTGGTGAGATATACCTGCCTGGGTAGATGCAGTGGCATTGATTCTACTTGCTCTGGGTTTGGTTTGCAACTCCTGGGATAGATGCAGTGGTTATCTGCCAGTTGCTCCCAGTCGAGGTTGATTTGAGACTTGTGAAATTATCTGAGTTTCGGACTTCCTTGGGTAGATGCAGTAGGTCGGCTCCACTTGCTCTAGGTTGAGATCCGAGATTCTGTTGATCCTATGTTGTAAGTGTGGTTGGACACTGTGAAAGTTCTGGATAAGCTCACCCCCATGAATAAACACCAGTATGGGTGTTGTGTGATTATGATTATGATTGTGAATAACTCGAGTTGGGGATGCACGACAGAGGGGCAGTCCAATGGTTAGCTACCAGGACTTGTTGGGTTGGCTTTATAACTGACAGATGAGACTCATCAGCCATATGGCAGGCATACATCATTTGCATATGTTTGAGTTGTTTGGGTTTGCTTATCTGTTTTGGATTGTTATATCATATATGCTTTGTTACTTGAATATATGCTATCTGTTCTACTTGTACCTTGATTGTGTATTACTTGTTTGTATTGTTTGTGTTTGTACAACTGAGTGGTCCCTCATGCTGGTGTCGGTTGACGCTGAGGGCTGTTCTTGCTGAAATGAAATAATGATATGATTTATTTGAGATGATTATTATTGAATGAGATAAATTGAGTTCCCTAGGTAGATGCAGTGAAGTGATTTCACTGCTCCAGGTTGATAATGAGATAATTTGAGCTCCCGGGGCAGACGCAGTGAAGTGATTTCACTTGCTCCAGGTGAGAATATGAAGTAATGATATGATATTGTTGAGACAGAATAGCTGGGAATGGTTTTGTTCATAATTCTGATCCTGGTTTGTTGGAGAGTTAGAAAGTCGGAAAACATGAGAAATATGAATTAGATTTAGCATTCCCTTATGACAGTTGCCTATTCAAGGATTAGTTAAAACATAGGATGGATATTTGGTGAAAAGAAGTTTTGGATGATTAGTGAGTTTTTATTATAATGCATTATATTTATTTGGCACTTTTACCGTACTGGGAACCCATGGGTCGAGGGTTCTCATTCCATATATATCTCTTGTTTTTCATATACAGGTCCAGGTGCTCAGAACTGAGCTATAGTTCATCTGAGAGATGGCGAAGATCCTTACATTCTCTACTTTATATTTTGCTTAGAATCTCTCCACTTTTATTTTGAAAAACTTATATTATGTATTGAACTCTTTTGAACTTGCCTATATAGGCTCTTATGTTTCTTTGGGAGAGATTAGGAGATACTGTTGCCAACTATTGTTATACTGTACCCTAGCTGGCCTAAACTTTTCAGGTCGCGACTTGTGGCTATCTACTTATTTTATATATCTATATATTGTCGTTCTGTTAATCTCCTTTATATCTTCATCTGTATATCGCTATCGACTTCACGCTTTAACTTTTAGTTGCCGATGTGTGAGTGATATGACTTCGCGATTTTATTTTACTCTTTTCAGGCTTCTCGATTAATACTCCTTTTAGCTCTACTTATAATTATGTATTAAAAATCCACCTGAGAGTTGTACCACCGTAATATCATTGACTTATGACTTGACCATAAGGATTTGAATATTAGGGTGTTACACAAATGCTGAAGATTATGCTAAAATCAAGAGGAGAGTTGCTGACTTATACTGCTATACAAAGAACATGAGAAAGAACTTATGGAGGTAATACTGCTCTGCCTATCTTAAATTTGTGTTTAAATAGAAAGTAGAAAATTAAAACTTCATGTTGTGTCCATTTATTAAAAAAGAATTCCCCCTTCCATAATAGGCAAACAAAATATTAGTGAAAAAAATCCAAGACGATCAGTTCTTAGCCCTTTTAACTATTAAGACAGAAGTCCGTGCATCGTGTAAAGAGCCTTACAGGTTAAAACTCAACGCCAGCACCACTGTTTTGTTATTTCTCCCTTTTCATGTTGGCTGATCCATTTTGACATTATCCACATTTTATATGTTTCCTAGTTCTCTATTTACAACTTAAGTGCTTCTAGATAATGTGTTTTGTGTTGTACTTTTGCTTACTTCTCTTGCTATTCATTAAGAAATATTCGTGGTCACCCACAGTGTCTATAAGGATGTTCTCAAATAAAAAGGATCAATCAATGAGATTAATCAAATTGCACAGGTTGCTTATATACTTACATGTGCAGTTTTCTGCTATTCTCCTATTCTTATGTTTAACAAAATAAAAAATTTGCAAACTGCATTCTTTTACCTCGACTATACTAGAGAAGATGTTTGGTATATTCTTACATACTTATTTTCTCATTGTTGGTTTTTCTGTATCTCATGTTAAAGCAAGGCAGAAGAAAATTGTTTCTTTATGGCGTAATATTTTATTGATTTTACATAATATTTTTTTTCAAAAGGAGTACTTTGTCCTATTGTAATTCTTATTTATTACAGTTGTCGTATTGTGTTATTGTAAACTTTGTACCTAGGGGCTGTTAGATTAGCAATATGGATTCCCTCTGACAAACTGGAAGAAGAAAATTGACAACAAATTTGATACAGAAACTCACCTAAAGGATATTCTCCAGTTTCACCTGCTAATGAAAATGAAGGTAACTAGAGACAAGCAAATATTGCTGATGGTTTAGAAAACTTTGTTGTTGGTGATGCAACTGATCACGAAGCAATTGACGAGGAACTTCACTCGAAAATCTTAAGGTTGATAATAGCTTTTAGTCAATAAAAATAATCCTTCTCTTGTTAACTGTCCAACATAATGCTGACATGTGATCTTTTTTTTTTGGTTCATCAACTTTATACCATCATTAATGTCATTATTGCTCTTTTCAAGTTTCTCAGGCCATGTCTGATAGCTATCTGAAGGTTTCATCATTTGCAAATCTAAAAGATGCAATCCAATGCCTTCATGATGGTCACCAGAGCTGTGTGCTAGTGGTCGATCAAGAAGGTTTTCTTTGGAAGGAATACTGACATATTGTGATATAGGTGTCTTGCCGAGAAGTCTAGTGACACTTCTATGAGGGATTTAAGATTTGTGGATATATATAGAAAGTGCTTCTGCTCTTTATATATTTAAAAATTATTCTGCAAATTATTCTGAGATCAGTATTTTTTCCCATATTCTTTCTTTTTACAATACATGACAATAGAAAATAAGTGAGGGTTCTAATTTCAGAATAAAATCATAACACAAATGGTTTCTATATTTTGGTTCGGTAGGGATAGAATTGCAAAGATGATATATTAAAGCTTTAATGAATGGGTTTTAAATGTAGTGCTGAACAAATACATTAGTGAAATTCATGCTTGGATCTTCCTGTTATATCCAAGCGTAGCCATATCTTCAATTATTGGCACACTTTCCAAGCGTAGCCATATCTTTCTGTAGTTGTCAACACCTACACTTATTAAGTGTAGCAATAACTTTCTCTATCGGCACATTTTAAAAGCGTAGCCATATCTTCACCTAGCGGGACGTTTTTGAAGCATAGCCAAAACCAAACTAATGAGTATGCTTTAAAAGCGTGGTTATATGTCTACTTTTTGGCACGCTTTAAAGCGTGACTAAAGGGTTATACATACAGCTACGCTTTTAAGCGTGACAATATATAAAAGTGTGACAAAAAATAAAGTGTGTCAATAAATTAATAAAAGCGTGGTAATAGAACAATTGACATCTTTGCAAATGTGATTCTTTTAAAAACATGTTAATAACTCAAAAAGCGTGGTAAAAAATTATTGCTACGTTTTTGCACTTTTCGGTATGTTTTAAAAACGAGACAAAAGCTGATTTTTTTTTGTAGTGGGACGTTGGTAGTAGTGATTAATAGGTTTATTTTTTGAATAAACAAAGATGATTAATTTGTGATTATTATGTTAAATCATGGGCCGGATAATTAGTGGCTGTGTTTTTTGTTTTGTGGGCTGGAGTTTATCTTTTGTTCCTGGAATTTCTTTCAGATTGATAGTAGTGTACATACATGGTAAATTAGATACTTTAAATTGTTAACCCAAAAAAAATTATATTTTAAATTAACTCAAAGCATTTGAAACTGTTAGTAGTGTACGTATATGGTTTCTAAAATAAATTTGAAGGAAGGTTCCGTTCAAATAATACATTGCAAGGGTTTCGCAAAAAGATGTAATAAGTGAAGACGGTGATAAACTTGTAATGCCATTTTAAGCTGTCACATTGTTTTCAGTTATTAAAATTAAATTTTTACAGGTTAAATTAATTGCATATATAATAATAGGGTTGAACAATAAAAATTCTGATGTTATTTTTACGATTTGTTAAACTATATTTTAGAATGATATAGAATAAAAATATATATAAACTTCAAATGACAATTTGAACCTTATAGTTTAAATTAAGTAGTTTTTACAATTTGAAATTATAGTTTTTTCAAACGTAACCGAAAATCGAAATATTATATTTTGAATTATATTAAATATAATTTGAAATTTAAATAGAATAATTCTAGCACTATATTATCTTTGAAGATGTATGTATTTGCTTAAAAGAAATATTTTGGTAGTACTTATATGTATCTTTTTTATTTAGTATTTTTTGCAACGTCATTGCGAAAAGCATAACAACAAAAGTCCACGCTCAAAATATTAGAAGTCTATCTATTTTATTATACAAAAATCGGATGTCTATACTTAATGATAAAATTGACGTGACATATTTCAGAGAATATTTTTCGATTTAATCGTTTTAACTCATTAAATATAATTTATTTTAGTGACTTAATTATATCAACTAATTGATTTGATTAGATATTTAAATATTAATATAATTAATATAATTTATTATAATTTATATTCATTTAATTAATTATAGTAGTTGTTTTAGTGAATTAGTCTTTTCATTTATAAAATCTGAAATAAAATAAATAAACTGTTATTTATTCTAATTAAATTTATTTATATACTATATATGAATTAACGTTATTGATGCTAGATAAAATCATAGAAGAATTTACGAAATAAAAATCGGATGTCTGAATAATTATATGTAATTCCTGAATAATTATAATGATATGGGTATTTTATATAAAGATAATTATTTATTTTGAAACATAGTACAACTAAGATTTTACTAATTATTTTAAATAAAATATTTTTATAAAATTTTAAAATATTTTTATAAAATCTTAAAATTTTTTATTATGAGCACTTTTTGTAATTATTCTAAATGATTGGGTAAAATTTAAAAATGGCTTAAAAGATGTTATGAGTAAACCATCTGACAAAAAAATTGATTATAAAATTGGTCGTATATGTGATTAATCGATGAACCGTTAGAGCTGGTCGGTTTTTTTTAAGGGATTTTCGGTTTATTAATAACTCCTCCAAACGGTGCCGTTTAGACATAAAAAAAATGAATCCCAAAACGGCTTAGGCCCGTAACCCAGTCCCACTCCCACACTCCTCTCCTCTCCTCTCTGAAATTGAAGGAAGAACCCTAGCTCCCCAAATTACGAGCCCGCAGCCATTGCAGCGTCAGACTGAGAGAGAGCGTGCTGAGATAAAAGGTCCTACAAAACAATTAGTTAAAGCAATAGCAGAGGCTGAAGACCAAGCGCGTGAAGAAATTGACTGAGGATCATAAAAGGAGAATGTTTATAGAATGGATGCAGAGTGAAAGAGGTAATAGGCTTGCTGCGATCAGCACATCCTTTGGTCATATTAAAGGTATGAAATTGTTAACAAACCTTTTGATTATTATATCATATTAAGAAACAAAAAATTAGTGCTATATATCAAATCTTATTCTCATACCTTTTTTTATTCTATATGTCTTGAAATGCCAATATTTATGATACAAAATAATTTGCCAATATAGAAAAATAAAATAATTTCATGCCTTTTTGAAACTTCTTGTGATTTATAGTGGCTAATTATTGCATGTAAATTTTCTCTTCAACATATATTACTTCTTATTTTGATTTTTCAAGATTAAACTCCAGTTTGTGATGTAAATGGAACACAAAAAATTTTGGCCGTTAATTCCTATCCTAATTTTGATAATTATTTTTATTGATATGATTCAGATTCTTTAATCCTGAATAGTCCAAAAACTTTTCGTTTTTTTCTTAATTGGACTTTGATAGAAACGTAAAGGTTCTTGGAATCCTTATCAATATTGGGGTTGAACACTGCTGTGACTCTCTATAGGTATAGCATATGTGATCACCGCACTTACTCTTTATCTATACTGAAATTCATAATATTTGAGTAATTTTGTAGTCGCAGGTAGCAATAGCAGCTAGGTGAGTTCATGTGCCATGTGGATTGTTTCACAATATTTTTTTATCTTTCACTAAATATGATATCCTTGATTTTTAGGTATGATCTCATCAAGTATATCAATGCTGGTCCAGCGCATAAGGTGTGGAAGCTCAAAGTACGTGTCATTAAACTTTGGACCATTTTTTACTTTGCAAAATCTGGGATGAAGGCACCTATTGAGATGGTTGTCCTTGATGAAGAGGTAAAATATTCTCTTTGCATTTGAAATTTATTTTAGTAATGACTGAGCAATCAACCTCATTTATCTATGACTCTATAAAATTAATGTATTTAGGGGGATACAATTCAATGCACTGTTAAAGACATATTTGTTCCTATCTTCGAGGGCCTACACGCTGAAGGCAACGTGTATGTGGTCAGTAATTTTGGAGTTGCTTTAAATACCATGAAATTCAAGCCTACTAGACACAAATTTAGAATCCACTTCAAGATGGATACGATTGTGCGTCCGGTACAAGATTCGTCAATTCCATTGAACGGATTCAATTTTGTTCCGTTCAAAAATATTCATGCATAGCCTAAAGAAGATGGTTATTTAGTTGGTAAGTACTTTGTTAGATTAATCTATATTGCATGTGTTATTTAATTCTTTGAGGTCTAATTTTTTAATCCTATATATTATTTTGCACCATTTGCTGTCTTTTTTATTATGAGCATATAGTAGACAGATATGGATTCAAGTAATGATTGTTGCTATTCCTCTCAAGTCTCAAATATTATATATTCATATAATTTTCATGAAATTTATTTAAGTAAAATTTGCTTCTCTTTTTAACTTCTAATCAAATATACACCCCAAGAACTTATAAGGTCTAACCTGTAAGAAATTAGTTATTACTCATGAAAAGGAGTTTGGCTTATTTTGGGCTTTTGTTGTGAATGTTAACTTTGTATTTTTTGATTTGATTGATAATTTTTACATAATATAATATAATATATTGTGACGGAGCATGTCTTATTTTTAAAATTTGTTTCATTAAGAAATTATATTATGGAATAATTTTTTTATTATTCCCTTCCTGTAACAATTATACCTTTCGTATAATTTTATATTAAGAAATAATATAATATCTAACTCAATTAAATATTATTTCATTTAAGATTTGTTCAATAAAAAAATTTATATAATTTTGGTATTATCCTTATAATGTTCTATAACAATTAAATAATACTTTAAAAATAAATGTCTTATTTTTATTTAAATTATGTATTAAAAAATTTCATTCAAAATGTAAGACTCGGTTAATTAATGGCTAATTAATTCATAAATAAAAATTTATTCTAAAAAACCAAAAATGTGATTTTTATGGCTTAATATGATAGAGGAGATCGAGACGAGAATTTCAGTACCAATTTTATAGAAATCGAACCAAGATTGGACCAAACGGGCCAAATCGGGCGAACCGGACCCAAAGTGGGTCCTTAGCCCAACATAACTAAACCAAAACCCTAGTTTTCAGCACTCTCTCTCCTCACTTGACACACTCACACGTTGAAAATGGAGGTCATGGAGGGAAGAACACTCTCTCAAGTTCTTTCTCTCACTTGATCTTCAAACCACCATAACTTTTGATCTAGAGCTCCGATTGCCGCACCGTTTGCGGCCACACGTTCACTGCAGAGAGCTCTACAAAACCTATACAATTAATCTTGAGGTAAGCCATATTTTTCTCTTCGAATTTCCAGTCTTGTTTTCGAGTTTCATGAGCAAAATGTTGAGATTTTGAGCTCTTTGATGTTATAGGACCCAACTCTCTTGAAGGAGAAGGTTAATCTTATCACCTTGAATCTTGGGTGTGGTAAGATTTTTAACCCTAGTATAATTTATTATTCTATGATGTTTGGGTATTGAGATGTTGTGTATGGGTATGATGATTGTGGCTTAGGTTGTGTGTATGTGAATGTTGGGGCTTGATTGAGACCTTAGAAAGTTTGAAAAGAGATTTTTGGTGGTAAAAATCTGTGCTTGGAGGTGTTGAGACCTAGAGAGCTTGTGGACAAGTGGTTTGGAAGTGCTCTGGTTGAGCTTGGGAAATCGGCTAAGGTATGGTCTCGGTTTCTCATATCTAATATGTAATGTGGTAGGAAATACTTAGGCTAGAGGCCCTAAGATAGGCATTGAATTGTTGATGTTGTTGAATGGTTGAGATATATGATGTGATCATATATGTGATGATGATTATTGATGCCTTGATGGTATGATGTATGAGAATTATGCATGTTGTGATATATGCTTGATGAGTAATTGAGGTTGAATTGTGGGTGACTGATAAATCACTATTTTATGGTTTATCTTGTACTCAATTGAGTGGTTTTTATCAACTCTTTACCCACTTATTCATATGATTTGCATCATTTTACATTCTCCTTCCTAATTTTGTGCTATGACTGAAAACATGCTTCTTTGGCTTTTATTTTCTTTTATTTAAATCCTCTCTTATTATCATTCGATGCCTTGATATGTGTGTTAAGTGTTTTCAGAGATTATAGGGCAGGAATGGCTTAGAGGATGGAAAGGAAGCATGCAAAAGTGGAAGGAATACAAGAAGTTGAAGGAACTGCAAAGCTGTCAGCCTGACCCTCTTGCACTAAAACGGCCATAACTTGAGCTACATAGGTCCAAATGATGCGGTTCTAGTTGCGTTGAAAAGCTAACATCCGGAGCTTTGCAATGATATATAATTTACCATAGATGCTCTGAAGTTAGGTGACGCAGACGCATGAATGACGCGCCCGCATCGCATTTGCGAATCTCAACCCACGCAAACGCGTGGATGACCCTTCCGCGTCACTTTCCTGCGACCTGTACGTACCAGATTTCGAAATTAGCGATTTCTGGGTTGTTTCTGACCCATTTTTCGGCCCAAAAAGCATAGATTAGAGGCTATAAAGTGGAGAAATGCATCCATTCATATTCATTCAATCATTACTCACAATTTTAGGTTTTAGATGTAGTTTTTAGAGAGAGGTTCTCTCCTCTCTCTTAGGATTAGGATTTAGGATTTCTTTTAGTCATTAGGATTGTTTCTTCATACCAGGTTCAATAATTTATGTTTCTCTTCTACTTTCATTTACTCTGATGCTTTCATTTGTATCTGATTTGTGTTGCCCAATTGGCTTATGAACTTTTTATGTTAGGATTGATTTTCTTATTTAATACACATTATTGAGATGTTTTTAGATATATGATTTTAATTTAGCTTTCTACATTCTTGACTTTGGTTGATTAATTGGTAACTCTTGAGTTGTCAAATTCAGCAGTGGTTGAAATTGGCAGATTCTAATTGATCTAGATCGCTCTAAAGCTAGTCTTCCCACAGGGATTGACTAGGACTTGAGGATCAAACTAATTAGTCCACTTGACTTTCCTTTGCTTTAGTAAAGGTTAACTAAGTGGGATTAAAACTCAATTCTCATCACTTATAGTCATTTATTTATTTTTCTTGTCAATTAAATTACTTGTTGAACCCTTTTAAAAACCCCAAAATATACCTTTGCATAACCAATAATAAGAGCATACCTCCCTGCAATTCCTTGAGAAGACGACCCGAGGTTTAAATACTCAGTTATCAATTTTAAAGGGGTTTGTTACTTGTGACAACCAAAACGTTTGTACGAAGGGATTTTCTGTTGGTTTAGAATCTATACTCACAACGCGACTATATTTTTACAAAATTTTTTACTAGCAAAAATCCTAACGTCAGTGACACCATGTTGATGATGAGTATGATATTGAGTATGTGTAATAATGTTTAATTGGAAATGGTATTATTGGAAATTGGGATGAGAAAGTATGTATGGCATGTTTATATGTTGTCTCTTAGCCATTTTATTGAGAAGTGTTAAATTAGAGGGATGATGCTTTGTGAATTGTGGTGGAATGTTGATCTGTGAGTTGAGGAGGCTTGCTGTTGATTTTGGTACATTTTGATTGATTTCAAAAATGGTTGAAATTGGCATGTTTTGGTTGATTTTGAAAAGAGTTGAAAATGGCTTGTTTTGAAAATAGCACCTTATGGTTTTGTATGAAAACGTGTAGGCGCACTTGGCGCGTGCGCGTCGTTCTTCAATAAGGCACCATCCACGCGTGTGCATGGTGTGCGCGAGCGCATCGATGCGCTGCACCAAATGTCCAGCCTTTTTCCTGAGAGTTATGCCAGAGTTGTGCCTGTTTTGTGCCTGGGGCACAAATGTACCCGCGTACGTGTGGCTGACGCGTACGCGTCATTTGGCTAATTTTCAACCCACGTGTTCGCGTGATGACGCTAGCGCGCAGATGAGCTTTGTGGCCATCCACGCGTGCGCGAGGAGTGCGTGTATGTGTGGTCCTGTTTTCATCCCAAAGTTGATGTTTGAGTTTTAAAAGACAAATTTCATACATCTAAGCCTCTGACTCACCACTTGTGTCTTAAATCATTATGATATGCCTAGCAATGAGAAAAGGAGCTAGTGAATGTGGTAACTTGCGAGTGAAGCAAGGGAAAAATGAATGCTCAATGAGAATCGAAGATGATTATGTGAGATGCGGAGGATGGCAGTGGAAGTGCTTGTTATGCCATGGGCCGAAGGGCCGTAATTGTTAATGAATTGGCTGGTTATGGATTTAACCGTGAGCTGGATGGCTAGATTATTGCCGTGAGATGGCGGAGCCATGATTATGGCTAAGTATAAATGCATATATGCTGTTGAATGAATTGTGAATGTTTGCACTTCCACTATTGAAGATGAGAGTTTTCCTGGGAGAAAGTAGTGGCTAGCCACCACGTGCTCCAGGTTGAGACTCGAAGCTCTTTTGACCCTATGTCGTAAGTGTGGCCGGGCACTGTAAAAGTTTCGGATGAGCTCGCCTCCGTAAATATTCACCAGTGAGGGTGATGGATATGGATCATAATTATGATCAAGTTTATAATGAGTATAACTCGAGTTAGGGATGCACGACAGAGGGACAGTCCAATGGTTAGCTACCAGGACTTGTCGGGTTGGCTCTATAATCGACAGATGATATCATCAGCCATTAGGGACAGGCATTCATCATATGCATACTATGTGAATTGATTGAGATTGCCTATTTGACTGCATATTACTTGCTATTTGTGTAAATGCCTTATTTGTTCCTATTTGTATATCTCTTGTCTGATATAACTGTGTTTGCCATATTATACTCCTGTTGGTGGTTGGAAGGTCTGAAGGAATTGGAAAGAGAAGTATTAGTTAGACTGAAGAATCTTTAGTTAGATGCGCTTTATGGTTTAGCTTGTTTATAAGCTTTGATTTTATTTGGAGGGAGTTCTAGGATTGCCTTCGGCTTTCCTCTATTATTATATATTATATATGTGGAAGCTGTTACCATGCTGGGAACATCTGGTTCTCTCCCATACAAATTTTGTGGTTTTCAGATGCAAGACGTGAGGTTTCTCGCTGAGGCATGCTGGAGACTTCTGGATTAGCGAAGATCCTTTGTTCTCGGGACTCTGTTTTGACTTTATGATTTCTCTTAGATACTTTATCTCCATTGAATAATACAAACTGTGATGACTCCTCTTATAGGAGATTTTGGAGAATAGGTTCTTTGTCTTTGTGTCCCTTTGGGTTTCCTTGGGGTTTCCTTATATTATTTACTTGTATATATATGTTGCTATGCTCGGACTGGTTATCTTCGCAACCGGATTTTGAGTTTTGATATTCCTGTTTTTGGCACTCTTTTGTATATATATAATCCCACGTTAGTTTATTCTTGTTCGCTATGTTATCGATCAGAGTGTTGCACCTTTCAAGTTACGATTTTCGTTTACCCCTTTTTCTTAAAGAGGTTCCTAGTTATAATTATTTTTCACAATACTATTCGTACTAAATTTTTATTTTAGAGGTCGTAATACCTTGCCATCTCTGAATTATGACTTAAGCATAAGACTCTGTATGGTAGGATGTTACACAGAAAATATAATTTTTTAAGCAAAATAATTTATCAATCTGAATGTGTTACATAATATGTCTATATTTAATCTATGTCATTTGAATTGGCTGATGCGTTATTCTTTGTTATAGGTATAGTACTAAAAAAATTGTATTATTTAGTAAAATTTTTCTTCAATATGTTATTGGCTTTGTTTTCTATTATTATGTGTTTTATTTTAACACATCTAAAGACAGATTTCATATATATAGCAACTAAAGAATTAGTACCCTTAAAGGTATCGTTGGTAACAAGTACTAACCTATTTTTTTTCTTCACGAACTTCGATTTCTAGGCTCTAACTTTTTATTAACGGTCTTTTATATTTTTATTTTTAAGAAAATTATAAAAATTTGATTTCAACATGGATGAAACTTTGGAAAAAAAGTCATTTATGTAGAAATATTTGAGCAGATAGTGTTTTTTTAATGGAAAAATTGGTGCCTTTATTTTGTAGATGTGATAGGTCAGCTTACCTCTAAGGGTAACTTGGTCGAGTTCACACGGGACGGGAAGCGGTCAAGTTATATCACGATAGAACTTGATGATCTTGAGTAATGCTTAATATCTTTTTTATAATGGCTTTTGTTTTAAAATCTTATTTTGGGATTTTGTGCCTCTCTTTACTCTACAAGCATTGCTATTTCTTATAGGGGTGGACAGAAATTAAGGGTAACGTTGTGGCAGTCTTTTTCTTTTGATTTGCTCAAATATCTGGAGGAACACCCATGTCTTACCTATGTGGTTATTCTCCAAATGGGCAAGATAAAATTTTATAGTGGTTTGTTTACTTTACTGGTATTTGAATGCATGTTTTGTGTCATCATATGGTTTTGGTATTTTCTTTAATTTGTTATGTTCTTTTATAGGGGTCATGGGTGTTTCCAACACAAACTACAATTCGAAACTGTTTATCAATGTTGAGTTTCCAACTGCCAGGGATTTCTTTGCAAGGTACAGTGTATAGATCAGTAGTGTGGCCAGCAGAATATTTATCCAAGGCTTTTGATTATTTAATTATTAGCAAATTTCATCAATTCTAATTTAAAAATGCAAGGGTAAACAAATTGGACCCTGTTGACAAACAAGTCATAATGCCGCTGGTCTGTAATCAACCTGTTTTAGACGAGGAGGATTTTTTGCGTCTATCAGTCCACAAAACAACTGCCGACATAAAGGAGCATAATTAGGTAAAATTCTTTCTTTATTAAACTTCTTTTTTTTTAATTATTAATTCTAATGTTTGTTGGATCATAATCTCAATTGTTGTGTTGTACCCTTGCATCCATCGATTTTAGGATGCTGTATTTGTTACTATCGGAACGATTAAGGAAGTTGAGGCCGAGTTTGGTTGGTGGTACAAAGGATGTAAGAAGTGTCATCGTGGCTTAGGGGAATTTGAGAAAAGATATTTCTATCCCAATTGCATTAAAGACTATGGGTTCTACGTGCCAAGGTATGACTCACGATACTTCTTTAACATTCACACACTACATACTCTTTGTCTAAGAAAATAATGGTATATTGTTCTTGAATTGTAAATTCTTTGGTGAATAATAGATACAACATCCACATAAGGGTGATAGACCACACCGATGCTACCTCTTTTGTTTTGTTCGATGGAGAACCTGCAAAGTTTCTTGGAGTTTCTACCAATGACCTTAGGCAGTCTTGTGTGACAAAGAATTAATGTCATATTCACTTTTTTGTGTTATTTGTTTTGAACTATACCTTAATTTTTATTATTTATGAGAGCATGAATGAATTTTTTTCCGCTAAATGTGAAGGGTGTTGAGAAAAACTCTTGTCCCGAAGGGATTAATAAGCTTAGGGATATTAAGTTCATCTTCAAAGTACAACTGAAGATGAGGAATCTAAACTCTTATGAGCCATATGTGATTCATGTGCTGAGAATGACTAATGAGAATTCTTTGGTCCCTGCTTTCCTGGATAAATACAATCCAGACCCTGTAACCCCCTCTGGCTAATAGCTTTCTCTTTTGTTTCGGTATTGCAGAAACAGATCAACCAGATTTTGATGATATCTTTTTATTGAATCAATTGTTTTGTAGGGCCTTTTGTTGCATGAAAATTCTGAACTATTGAGTTTGTCTACTGGTTCATATGACACTTATAAGGTTTGTGTCAAATAATTTCCAATTTAAATTGTTACAATTATATTTTTAGCCTATATAGCAACTAAAATATTATTATTCTTATATTTATTGGTACATGATGGCATATCCCAGGCTTGTGAGAGTGAGTCAACTCCATCACCGTCAATTGATGAGAAACATAATTCTAAGATTCTTGGAACTAAGAAACATATGGAAGAGGTTGGAGAGGAGTCAGTTTCATCCAAATCTAAGAAAGGGAAGTGGGTTGTGATGGAGGACTAAATCATCACGCCTCTACACAGTTCAATTTATAATATATGAGAATAATTTATTTAAACTATTATTTGAATGAACTATGGTTGTTTGAGAGTGATTAGTATCTACTATATATGAGTAGTTTATTTCTCTTTAATCTTTGTGTTGACATTAATTTGGATGTTAGAACTTGATAAAAGAGTTGTTTCCTATATTTGTTTATTTAGTCCAAGATTTGAGTGTGTTTTCCTTTAATGAATACTTATTATTATTAATAGTATTTGAATAATTATATAAAACAATGAAATTCCGTTGAAGAAATAGATGTAATATTAGTGGTGGTAAAAATATGTTGGCAATTGCAATGAGAGTTGAATGAGATTCAACTATGTACAGCATGCTCGATCTCGGAATATCTTGAACCTTGCATTTGAATCTCCTATTTCACATGGACGTGATTACTACTTTGAGAACTTGGGAATAAATCATGCATTATTGAAATCTTTTGTTCATTCATCATCATCATTATCGTATACTTCTTCTTGTTTAGCTATAAGTATGGCTTTTATTTTAATTTTCCAATGAATATTTTAATTTTTAATAAATTTAAAAGTTAAAATTAAAGCAGCAACTATTTTAAAATAGAAAAAATATATTCAACGATCAGAAATAAGAACTTTTTTAATCAATCTCTTCGTTTACCAAAATACGTGTGGAAATATGGTAGTTGAACAATCACACGTAGTCTCTTTATAAATTAGAATAATCCTTCATATATGTAATTATTCATTTGTAATCATGGTAAGTCTCTAAACTAATTCATTAATATATGTAATTTAAAACCCTAATCCCAAATTACATGCGACCCATATATAATTAATTTTATCATACAATTGATCCTATTTTTAATACGTCTTTTCACGTAATTTTGTTTTTATTGTCTAAATCTTGTATTTTTTTATTTATCTTATATTGTAGTATTTTTTTGGAGTCAATAAAAATCAAAGTCTCAAATTTTAAATTATAGAAAATATGATACTATGTTATAAAATTATTTTTTTAATAATTTAAGCTCATAAAAAAGGTATATGAATGGAATAAAACTATCTTAAATTTGCTACATATGATACCTGGTTTAGAAAACAACAATAAAAGGATGAGATGACCACATATTTGTTGAAATGGGAGTGGTTCACAAAGAAGATGGCACAAGTTTTAAGCAATCATGACATGGGATCGATATATATTATTCATATTCTAAATTCTTCCACGTGAACTCAAAATCTGTAAATAAAACTTAGTATATGGATTTTTTCAAAATAAAATAATAATATATTTTTCTTCTGATACATATATTATGTGTATTACTATACATGTATATATTATGGATTTTTCTTATACATATATTATGGGTATTATTATACACGTATATATTTTTTTGTAATCACAGAAAGACATGGATTCAACTCTTATTTTCATATCTTTTTTACTCAGTATATTTTGAATTGACAGTATTTATGATATAGAATAAGTGTTTTATTTTTAATTCAAATCTTTTTTTATTTTTTAAATTATCAAGACAGATTTTTTCTTCTTTTGGATTATGGAAGAAATGTGATTTTAGATGCAGTCTAATTTTAAAATGATTTACCCAAAAAATATACCTCTTCTTAGTTGCTATAAAAACCTAGGAAGTATGGTCTTATATTCTTACCATACATACTTGCTGAAATTTACGTATGCTTTTATTTTTTTTTTCTAGAGAAAAAATGGATAGGCAATATGACTTGTTAAAGATGATTGCACCACCAAAAGAGAGCTGGAAGATTCATGTCAGAGTAATCAGACTCTGGTCTTTACCAAAATTCAAAGACCCTAAATCCAATAGCTCCATTGAAATGGTATTGATGGATGAGCAGGTACTTTTAATTTATTCATCCACACAATTGTTTCTCTGTTTTCATACACATAGTCCCACGTTTGTATGATCCTCACTCTCATAATTATTACAATTTCAATCTCAACAGTTTTATGCTTTTCTTGGGACCATTCAATTAAAAACTGAACAATAATAAAATGCAATTGTATATTTCTCTGCAAGAAAACGTAAAAAAAAATTTATAAAAGAAGATTTTGCAGTCGAAAAGAGATTTAATATATATGAAACAAATTTATCTTCAATATGATGAAGTCATGTCGCAATGAGATCCCCGTCTTGCTTGCGACTTATATCTATCAGAAAAACTAATCTTTGCCTTCTATTTTGTTGTATTTTATTTCATGAATTTTTTAGGTAATTCAGTATATGTCCTTATTAAGAGTCAATTTAAAGGAAAAGAATTCAATCCAAATACTAAGTCTTTCAATAAGTCACTACAAGAAAAATCACTTTTAGCGGCCATTTATTTCGTTTTTAGCGGCAATAAAAATAGCCATTAATACATTTACCGGAAAATAGACATTAGCCGTCTTATGCGTTGTCGCTAAAAGGTTTTAGCGGCAATTATAACATTTGCCAGTAAAGACCTTTTTAACGGCCGCAAAAAGTTTATAACTTTTAACGGCCATTTTCTTGGCAATTTATATGGCCACCAAAAATTATTCTAAAATTGTAATGTTATTCACTTTTAGCGGCCATTACTATTGCCGCCAAAATCCATTTTACCGGCAATTTTTATGGCCACTAAAAATAATTCTAAAATTGTAATATTATTTACTTTTGGTTGCCATTACTATTGCCACTAAAATCTTAGACTTTTTTAGTTATATTATACTCATTTTCTTAGAAGCAACGAACTATTTTTTTTCTTCTAGAATCTCAATTAGTTTTGCCAACAATTATTATTATTATATATAATATAAATATACTGAAATTAATTACTATAAAATGAGATATTTTATTAAACTCAAAATATTAATACACAAATTTCTCTTCAAAAGTAATAAATCATGTTACAAATCTAAACAACAAAAAATGTTACATGCCATGTTAGAGATCTAACTTTCAAATGCACAATAAGACTACTAATAATAGAACCACATTGATGATTACATACCACCACCAAAATTGCGCAACAAGAATCCAAAGTAGGGTCTCGCAGCCAAGTAGCCCAGAAACATGGAAGATAATGGCAATTTGACAGCCAAGTTTTGATGTTATTGGTGTCATGGCATGGCAAAATATTGCTGTGAGAAAAACCAGAATAGTGGGTTGTAATTCTTGAAATGGATTGGTGCTTTCCTTGGTACTTGATTCCAATTGAAGCTGCTTCCAAGATAATCAGAAATATATAGACCCTATGACGAGTTTAAAGAAAAGAGTAAGAAAATGAGTAAGTACCAGTGATTCCAGGGGAAAAACTACTTTGAGGGATTGAATTAGAATGAATTAGTTACCCTTTTGTTTGTTTGCATGATGATATTGTGCTTATGTTGTTATCTGTCATTGTCATGTCCTGAATAAAACTCATCTTTTATTTTTAAAAGAAAGAACAGGACCACCAACATGCAACTTCAGTCACTAAATAAAATTAATACTGTAATACAATAATGGTGGACATTCATTACAAGTTCTAATTTCTACAATAGAAAAGAATCACAAGATAGAAAAATAATAATTAGAAGGATACCAAAAACAATTAGGGTTGGTCAAAGATCCAATAATTACCAGATATAAAATAATACCGAGCAACAAAGGGTAACTTGAAAAATAAGTGTACCTAGACCTGTAAAACAAGGGAGAAAAATGAAAAAGAAACTAGATTATTGAAAAAAGAATGAACCAAAGAATAATAATATATGACACAATGAAAGCCATGCCCTTATCTCAACAAATATGCAGGGCTTAGATCCTTAGTTATCTAAAACAAAAACAAAGAGCAGAAATTTATTATTTATCAAGTAGTAGAAAAAGAATTAATAAAAGATACCAATAAATGATAAGGTAATTACCGCACAATATTTTCTGATCATTGTTTGAGACTTGGGAGCCTTAATCATTACGTGCATGCTTTGCCTAACTATATGTATGTATATCTAAATATTAATTTAACTAGCTGATGATCATTGGTTACGTTAGTACTATACCTGCTATCTATGTATGTATAAAGAAATAGCTAGAATATAATAATACTTTTGAAGTGATTAAAGTGTTTTATGTAATTTGAATTGCTTAAGTTTTAATTGATATATCATTTCTGTGGCTTATATATATATATATATATATATCCTGTATTATTTACAGTTTTAATATAATCAATTATGTTCATTGTCGTTTCACAAGTTCAATAAGGGATATTTAGCAACTTAGCACTAAAAAATATATATCATCATATTTAGATTTCATATTCATATAGTAGAAGTTTCTCATATGAAAGTCCTAACTCATAAACAAGACAAAATTTTTCACACAACTATCATCTCTTATTATTATTTGAAAAGTGAAAACCAGAAGCAGATTATTCAAATATAATGTAGCACATTACAAATACACGATATATAAGACTTGAAAAAGCTTAGAAATCCAGTTGAACTCAGTTGAACCACATCCATAATTCTAATAAAATATTTACATGTTTTACTAGAATTTTCGACACAACACTTTTCAAAGTATAACACAAGCATATCTACTATACTACCTAGTTAAAATAGCATATCACTAAAATGTAGTAAGAATAGCATTTTTTTTCAATTGTATCCTTTTTTCTATAATACGAAAAAAACAATTGGAAAAAATGAAAGTATAAATAAGGCACTTATTCAATTGTATACCATTAATTTCTTAATTCCATAAATTAATTAAGAAAGTTAATTAAAGGCTAATTACTAATTAGGAAAGACTGGATACTTTTTCAGTTTTCCTAGAAAACAAATAGAATTCCAATTCAGTAAATTAGAAAGAGAAAGAAGAACATGAAAAATTAGTTTGCATATCTTACTTTTTTCTCTTTACATATTTTTTAGCTTTGCAGCTTCTTCATCCATTGGCTGATCCAGCTTTTGCTCCAAAGTCCACATGCTACCTTTGTTATTATCAGCATCATCATCACTACCTAATCTTGAAGTCATTTTCTTTTTCCTTTATCAAAACTTCAATAACAAGACTTAAACCTTTGAGAACAGAAAAGTGCATGGTAAGTTTATGCATATTCCAAACACACGATCTAAAAACAAAACTCATAAAATCCAAAATTACGAAGCAAAATTGAATTATTCAGGAGTTCACTTTGTGCTTCCATGTCAACAAGTAACTAGATAAAGAGAAGGGCATACACTAGAAATCTCTGCACAATCCTGCAGAGGGAGAGGGTGCAATTCGGTGACAGGCGATGCAACACCGGTTGAATAAAGATGCAGCATAACATAGATAATTAAAATGCAGCATAACATCCTAAGAATTTCCCTAGTTGTATATGAGTGAATATATAAGCACTCCCTCAAAATGCAGGTATTTAGATTGGTACACCAATAAATAAATGACTTCCAAATTCCAACTTACAATAAGACCTATTAGCTTATGTTCAATGGTAAAAACTTACAATATTTGATAAGCTAATCTTATGCTAAACTTTCTAACCGTTGCTACTCAGGATGAGATTCTCCTGGTTAAGAAATTCAAGCTCGACAGATACTTCAGATCCTTCTGCCTATGAATTGACATACATAAAAGAGTAAATAACAAAAAAAAAAATAATAATAAATCAGAATAAGAAAATTTCCAAAATAGCATAGAAAACATGATGCATATCATTTCCTAATGCTAAAATCTACCTGTAAACCTTGTACATTTCTTTCTAATTCAGCTATGTATTGAAGTTTACAGACTCGTGAACGTTGAGCAAATTGCCTGCAACACATAATTTACCAGATTTTTGGCAGGAGAGACTAAATATTCAAACCAAACAATAAATTGATCAAAATAAAAATTCAACATTTGCAAATAGAATTACAGGAATCGACAATCTACAAATTACAAACAAAATACTGTTAATTACAATCACAGTAAGCGATCAATTAAATTGAAGCAACAGTGCTTACCAGCAGCGAAGGAGGAAGGCAAGTGACAGCGACAGAGGAATCGGAAGTGACGGCAACGGAGAAAGGGGAGTGAGCTCGGACAGAGAGTGATAGAGCATTCGAAGAGGCATGTTGACCTCAGAGAGAGAGAGAGAGAGAGAGAGAGAGAGAGAGAGAGCTCAAAGACACGATGATCGACCAAGCAACCTTCGCGACGGAGACGCCACGAGGTCAATGCTTCCTTCGTGCGACGGCGACGAGAAGAGGAACGATGAGAACTGAGAAAAGTTCAGCGATGAAAGAAATGCGACGGCACCAACGGTGATAGCACCCTCTACTGGAGGAGAAGTGTTTGGCGATGAGGGATGGTGACGGTGGCTAGATTTAGGGTTGGGTTTCTCTTTAGTTTCTCAGAAAAAAAACGGGTGGGTCTTTTTCTTTTGGGTTATTGGATGGGTCTTCTTTTTTTTTATGTAATTGATCCATTGTTATAAAAAATTTTATATTCAATAAAATTTATACCAGTCATAATAATATGGCTACTAAAATTTTTTTACTTAAAGTAGTTTATTTTAATATTTTTAGTGACAATAACAATAATTGCCGTTATAATATATAGCGCACACACATAAAAAAGAACAAAATCTAGGTGCAAAATATAAAACTAACTCTTCCTTTTATAAAAAAATGTACACCAGGAAAAAACAAAGATTCAAAAAGTTTGACTGTCGAACATAAGAAGGGAGGGAGGGGTATTTGGCCAATAAAGAGGGGGATTTGGGGGACTTTTAGCAAAATTTTTAAAATATTCTAATTAGATATATAGTTAAAATTAAATATTCTAATTATTGTCTCAATATATAGTTAAATATATGTTTAAAATATAACGATAGTATATATTAAAGTATTAAACATTTGAATCCATTATATGTATATTCTTCCTTTGGTTGAATATAAATCCGTTATTAATGCTTAATACTTAATATTTTAGATTTAAATCATATTTTTAATTTATTTGGTTATAAATATTGAAAGAAATTTTTTATATAAATTTTGTTTGTTTATTTAGTTGGACCTTATTGGTACTGGGTGTAGAAAGTGAATAATAAAATTTTTTTTCTTTATGAAAAAATCAACTATGCATGCTTCTGTAGGTGAAGATCTGATATCTGTGTTCGAGTCATTGATATCGGAAGGAACTGTGTATGTTTTTACATACTTTGGAATTAGCAACAACTGTGGGTTGTATCGCACAACATCGCATCAATTTTAGTTGTTTTTTCAAAAAAGAACTACTGTCTTACCCTCTTTTTGTGATGCAATACCGTTATATGGTATTAAGTTGGTCCCTTTTAGGAAAATTATGGGATACTCTTCTCATCATCCTTTTTTGGTTGGTAAGTGTATAATTTATGATAAGTACACAAGTTGATTTTTCTTTTGTAATTATGATAAAATATCACTTAAAATGTGTGATTTGTGTACAATTTCTGTTTAATATTTATTTAAGACGTTGTTGGAGTTATGACTGGTGTAGAGGGTGAGAGAAAATATGTGAACGATGGCAAACTTATTAATATGATGGTCATTCATATTGAGAATGACGGGTGCATTTTTTCCAACAACCCTCACTACAAAAAAAAGGTCTATGGCCACGCTTTTTTTTGCTACAATTTAAAAGCGTGGCCAAAAGTGGTCTATGGCCACGCTTTTGTGAGGGTAGCACTTGAATAGAGATTTCGCCACGTTTTTTGTTGCTATGCTTCAAAAGCGTGGCGAAAAAGGTCAATGGCCATGCTTTTATGAGGGTGGTAGTTGATGCGAGATTTAGCCACGTTTTTTTCTGCCACGCTTATAAAGCATAGCCATAGAGAGACTTCGGCACGCTTTTAAAGCGTGGCAATAGGAATTTATTATTATGGCGTTTGAGAAGCATAGCCGTTTCCTACAAGCCTTTTGGCATGCTTCAAAAGTGTGGCCAAAAGGTTCCCTCAGGAAAAAAAATTAAGAAAAAAAATTAAAAATGTTTGAGTCTCTTGTAACTTAAAACTTTTTGAGATTAAAGACTAAAGAGCTCGTATACTACCCTACCTTCATCAGAAGCTCCTTCAAAAACCCTAACACTACAAGAAAACCCTAACTCCTCATTCTTCAAACATTATTAAGCCCTAACTCCTCCGACGACGAACCACTCCTGTGACGACGGCACTCCTGTGACGACGAACCACTCCTGCGATGACGACACTCTATGAAGAACGTAGCTGCGCTCACGATGCCTCTGCCGGTTCCGGCACCAACTAACCCTCATTATGCGGTGACTCTCTAGCGGTGACTCCCTTTGCTCAGTTGCCGTTGCAAACCCGCCATCGATGAAGCCTTTGCCGCCGCTCCCTTCCGTTTCTACAAACCCTTGACTCCTTCGGCGCCGCTCCCTTCCTGCTTAGCTTTGGAAGAAAGTAGACTCTTCACACGTTTGAAGAGTCCTATTCTTTGTAAGTCCTGTTCTTATTCCTTTAATTTCTTTTATTTCTTTTCCTATTTCACACTTTCTGTAAAAGATTTGAAAAGAACTTGGAGACAATTTTTATACTTCCAAAATAAGGGTTGTTTTTGTAACTAGAGTTAGTGAATGAGAAGTATTGGAAATTTGTTAATAGGGTTTTGGCTATTCACTTTTGGATCACCAGGTTATTCCTGGATACGGACATGGTGTTTTGCACAAAACAGATCCAAGATACACATGCCAGAGGGAGTTTGCTTTGAAGCATTTGCCAAATGATCCATAATATATGTCTTTTCATTTTTTGGTTTGGTATAAGATGCACTAACACACAACAATATTTAAAATTATGTAGGGCAGTGCTGAATGAACTTTTCGCTCACAATGATGATCAGTAATCATGAAGTTTTATATTTTGTAATGAAGTGTAAAGGAAGTAGATAATGTAACCCATGTTGGAATTGTAATTCATGTATTAGGAAATTGCTAGTGGATGAGACTTTGATTTTTGGTATTTTGTTAGAGTATATCATGTGATCAAACACTTTTTTGCTATGACAAGTTTATGAAGCAAGAATTAATTGATTTAAAGTTAGTAGCCATCTTTTTTAATTTTAAAATTATCTATGATTAAGGTTTATAAAAAAAAGAGTGCCAATAGGTATTGAACTAACTTACAGCCACGCTTTAAAAGAGTGGCCATATTGTATAGCAGCAATCAATAGCCACACTTTATAAGCGTAGCTGTATCTCACAGCTATTGGCACGCTTAAAAGCGTAGCCAGATGTCTTGCTATTGGCATGCTTCAAAAACGTAGCCATATCTTCACTTGTTGCCACGCTTTAAAAGTGTGGCCATAACGTTATAGTAGGCATCAACAGCCACGCTTTAAAAGCGTAGCTGTATCTCAAGGCTATTCGCACGCTTTAAAAGCGTAGCCATATGTCTTGCTATTGGTACGCTTTAAAAGCGTAGCCATATAGCATGATATTGGCACTCTTTAAAAGCATATCCATATCTTCCTATTGGCATGCTTTAAAAGCGTGGCGATATTTAAAAGCGTGGCAAGAAAAAAAGCATGGCGATAAGTCACCAAAAGCGTGGCGATAGAGCAACTGGCACCCTTGTAGCTGTGACCTTTTGAAAAGCGTGCCGATATCTCAAAAAGCGTGACGAAAAACTATCGCTACGCTTTTTTGAACTTTTTGCCACGCTTTAAAAGCGTAGTAAAAAGCTTGTTTTCTTGTAGTGCCTTACTCACCACTTAATATGTTTATATAAGTAATTTTTTATTCTCTAAATAATTTGTATTTTCTCTACAGTTTAAAGTTTAATATTGTTGTTCTTGAAGAAATGGTGGACCGAATCAAGGGTTTCGTGGCATCGGGCGATCAACAACTGCCAATAGTTATTTTTTAATTTGCAAAAGTAAAAAAATGGCGGATGTATGTAAGAATTTGATTACTATCAAATGATTATATCTTATTATAACTATTTCTACTAATTATTGAGATGCGAAAGGAGTTAACACTCTCTTTCAGTGATAAAAAATTAATAGTTTGTGTGTGAATTGCTGAAATGAGATAGAAGACTAATAGTAATAAGAATTTTATGTATAACGTATAAATAGATCAATTAATATAAAATTTAAATATTTATAACTTTAAATGTATTACGATTAATATTATTATTATTATTATGGTTATTTTAATGTTAATATTTATTATATTTAATTAGTTATTTATGTTTTCATTTAATAATCATATGTAATAAATTAATTAGTTACCGGGGTTATAATTTAATTGTGTCGTTTATTGTCATATTTTTATTAGAATAGATTTATTTTATAGCTGCAAAGTATTGTGAATATTATTGGGACTCATATCTCTGTATGTTACGGAGGAGAGATACATTTTTTTTTTATGTTTTGTTCATTTTTATGTTAATTCGATGGATTGTTTAACTTTTTTTTAGAATTAACTATTATTAACAATTATTTGCCCAAACACTATTAAGTTATTATTATTTTAATTGATATTTTTTTCATTATTCGTTGTATATATTCCGATTACTTAGGTATACTTTTTCAAAAGTTTCAATTTATATATGAATTTATGTAGTAGAATTATTATTTATTTTGGTAAGCTATAACTGAATAATTGTTACTTATAGTTTATCGTTTGAAATATTATTAGAATCATGTTACATAGTTTCAGTGCGAATTAAATTACATGAGAATGTTTAATATTAAATAAATATTTATTTATTTACTATTAATATTAATATGTTAATATATTAAGAGACATTAACGTAAGGAATAATTCACTTTTTTATAACATGCTTCTTATGAATTATATATAATAAGGGTTATTTCTTTGTGTGTTTAATAGAAAAATAATTTTTTATAATCAATGTGTTTTTCTTAAAATAATTTTTAAATTACTTTGTATTCAATTTATGATTGAGAATTTGCTATCAAAATAGAAAAATGTAATACAAAAATATTTATAAAATTTAATAAATATTAGAGTTGAGTAGAAAAAAATTTAAAAATGTAGTGTATGGATTCGGAGAGCAAGTAGTGACTTATGAGTTTTTTATTAGATACTGGGTGGCTCAGGAAAGGTTGTCAATAGAAAGAAGGTTATGCCATTAATATTTTCATATAGTAAAAACAGTTGAAATAAGTAAAGATTTTTTTAAATGTCATTGGAAAAACTCTTTTTTTTTAATTTCTAAAATTTAATTGGTTGAAGTGATACAAACTATTAGTATATAAAATTGGATAAACGAGGTATCACCAGTTTTTTATTTCTTTTGATTGTGAATCTTATGTTGAATTACTCAAGAATTAATTAATCAATATATAATTTTAAACTATATTTTTGTTATTATATAATATTTTTTTATTTTATATTTGCATTAAATATTTTTTTATAGATCATTGCTAAAATAAAAAGTTTTACTAATTAATTAGGTTCACAATAGATTATAGTTATTTTTTTAAATCAAAAACACTTTTGGTTATTTTCCATTCGATAATTCTTTTGTCATGTATAATTGTACAACTCCTTTAAGCAATGATTGTTGTATATAGTTACTAATATTATGCAGAACATTATGTATGGTACTAGATTTTTGATAAATCCAGATATTTTTGAGACTTTGATGCTTCGAAAAAGGTATTGTACCAATATTGTGACTTATTTATGGTTGTGCATATTGACTGTATTTTTGTGGCGTCGTGATTGATAAGTAGCGTGTACTATAGAGAGATCTCGAAGTACCTGTCTGTGATTTCTGGCAAACCGGCATATCTTGATGAAGATGAAGTTTTATATTCTACTGGGAGGAAGACAATAAAGGAGTTATGTGCAGTTGCGGATGTGAGTGCTTTATAGAAAACAATTTTTTTTGTTTGGTTCATTATTTTTTTAAACTTTCAAACTGTTCCTATGTAGGTTGGATTCTATGTTGTTCTAGCCACTGTTCTTGATGTTAAACCCATTTCAAGGTGGTGGTATAAATCATGTATTTGCAGCGTGAAGGCAGAAGCTAATGCGGATAAATACTTCTGCGATGGCTGTAATAGGGACGTGAAGAATGTGGTTAACAGGTATGACTCTAATTAGACTTATTTGTGCAATCTTTTCATAAAAAAGCAATATAGTTAACTAATTGATTATGTTGATTTTTAAATAATTTAGCAATATTTGGCTTAATACCAATAATTATTAAAAACAAAACTGCTTTGGTTGATGGAAATATGGTCTAGCCACAAAAAATGGAAAATAAAGATAAAATGCACAGAAAAAATTCATATACCTACAACAAATTTATACCAAAGTCTCCTCTATTAGGCTAAAATCTAGAAAACTGATAAATTAAAAAAAATTATGTTTGAGCATCTAAATTATGTTAAATATAATTTTTATGATTTTGTTGTAACTAAAGGGTGACAGGTCAAGTGTTAATTGATGTTTTTGAATAAAAAATAGGTATAAGTTGAATTTGTTGGTTTTTGATGGTACTGCTACAACGAATTTTGTTGTGTTTGATAAAGAGGTCGCAGCTCTATTCGGACAAACCTGTACTGAGATAGTGAAAGAGTTGAATGTATGTGAAACCAATTTCATTGATCACGTTATGATTGTCAATCAGAGATGTTTGTTTATTTAACACGATAAAAATGTAAAAATTTTGATGTAGAAAAAAGGGAAAGCAAGCAAACATTCTACTGATTTTAATGAGTTTTTCCTTGATAAGGAGTTTCTATTCAAGGTCGAAGTAGAAACTATTGGATGGTGCGATTCTTATGATGTATCGATGCTACATTTTGATTCTAATAGTTTACCGAGGCAGAGGGACACTCAAGGCCCAATAAAATCTGGTGTACCCCATGCTGGTCCTGTTTACCCTGTTCAGGTATGATTTTTTTCTTTATTTTTTGTTAATTTTAGACTATGTATATTAAGGCTTATTTTGCCAAATATGAGGTGTTATTTATTTATTTTTTCATTGTTTTTCTATGTAGCCTCGAGATGAAGATGGATGTTCTGTTTGTTATGAGTCACCTGATCCAACTGTGGAAAATTCATCTGTTACTAAGAGACCTGTTGTCAGGGTATTCATTTATTCTTCACTTATATGGCCTCTTCTATATTTCAGATTTTAGTTTTTGGTTAAAATCTTAATTATACTTTTTTGTTTTGTTTTGTTTGAAGCGCCTGTTGGATGAGTTTAACATGTCTGGAGCTTTTTCTGTTAAAAAGTAGCTGTTGTGAAACATGAGTTTTTCATGTAATGGAGATAAATGAGCATCTTTTGAAGATTTGGTGGAGTCTTGGCTATAACTATTGTCTATTGAGAGAATAGATACTATTCAAATTTTTAGATATTTTAAATTGAATAATTATTGTTTTGATTTATTTAATTATCTATGTTTTTTTTGGACATGCTAATGACAATAGAAGTACTTTCTTCTTATTTTGATACAAGTCGAACATGAATCTAATATATAAGTCAATAATTATGGGTATATATATAGTCAATAATTATGTTTGCTATTTTTATCCTCTTTATTTATTTTTAACCATCATTTTTAGATTTTAGTTTTTTTTGTTTAATTACTCTGTTGGTCCCTATAGTTTTGCGAAATTTTTAATTAGGTCCCTATACTTTTTTTCTTTTAATTAGGTCCCTTTACCAATTTTTTTTTTAATTAGGACCCTCTTAGTAGTAATTTGCTTAATTGTATAAGGACCTAACTAAAAAAAATTGTGCAACGACTCAAATAAAAGGAAAAAAAATTATAGGAACTCAATTAAAAAAAATTGGTGTAGGGACCCAATTAAAAGGAAAAAAAGTATATGGACCTAATTGAAAATTTTGCGAAACCATAGGGACCAACAGAATAATTAAACCTTTTTTTTCTTAAACCAATGATAGTGAAATTTTATTGATGCTAGATAAAATTATAGAAGAATCTACGAAGCATTATAAATTATTGCTCTTTCAATCAAATCATACCACATGCAAAATTAAATTAAATTAAATTAAATAAATCGAATTTTCATATCTATATAATTCAATTCGATTTAGACAAATACGTAGTAAATTGAATTCATAAGGTTCGAATTATATTCAACTTCTGAATAATTATAATGATATGGGTATTTTATATAAAAATTAATACAAAAATATTTTAAATTTCGTACAATATTTTTTTGTATTTATGAGCTAATTTATTAATATATGTAATTTAAAACCCTAATCCCAAATTGCATGCGACCCATATATAATTAATTTTATCATACAATTGATACTATTTTTAATACGTCTTTTCACGTAATTTTTTTATTTTGTCTAAATTTTGTGTTTTTTTTATTTGTCTTGTGTTGCAATATTTTTTTTGGAGTCAATAAAAATCAAAGTCTCGAATTTTAAATTATAAAAAATATCATACTATGTTATAAAATTATTTTTCTAATAATTTAAGCTCATAAAAAAGGCATATGAATGGTATAAAACTATTTTAAATTTGTTGCGTATGATGCCTAGTTTAGAAAACAACAATAAAAGGATGAGATGACCACAGATTTGTTGAAATAGGAGTGGTTCACGAAAAAGGTGGCACAAGTTTTAAGCAATCATGACATGGGACCGATATATATTATTCGTATTCTAAATTCATCAACCTGAAACTCAAAATCCGCAAATAAAAATTAGTATATGGATTTTTAAGAAATAAAATAATAATAATAAAAAGTGTTTTTAATTTATTATTAATTAGTCATTGAACGTTAAATTATCTAATAAAAAATATTATTAAATAAGAGTAATTACTGAATGAAAGTTATTGTTAGGATGTTGGTGTTGTATGTTGCTGTGTCTCATTAAAGTAGGTTACATTATATTTATGATTCCGTAAATGAAAATTTTTTATTTCGTTCAAAAAAAAACTTTTGATTTAAAATAAAATAATTTTTTTTATTCTTTCCAACAAATTATAACATATACACATTAAAAATTTAGCCCAGCCCAAAATACAATAGCTCTATATAAGAACTCTACAATTACATATAATTATCATATTCAATATTTGATTATTAGATATTTTTTGAAGGTGTTACTGTTGCACATTGCGCTACATCTTTATGTAAGTTTTATTTATTTTTTTCATTTCAAATAAATTTTTTAAGTGTCAGTTAGTCTTCTATTGATTAGTGTTTTCATTTTATTTTGTTCAACTTCTTTACAATTTTATTTTTTTTTACGTTTCACACGTTATAAACTTATTAGCTTAGTAATTGAAAATAAATAATATTTGTATAATTGTTAAATATTAAAACAAAAGACTATTATGAACTCTCTAAAAGTGTTGTTACTACACAATACACTATGTTATATGTAAGTTTCATATATTTTATGTAAGCTTCATTTTCTTTTATCCGATAAATTAAAACTTGTTAATTTGGATACTAATTTTTATTTTTCACTTAATCTAATTATTCAAAAAAATTATTTTATTATTTATAAAATAAATTTAAAAATTACATGTCACGGAGAACAATACTACCTTTTAAATGTATATTATTATTATTATTATTATTATTATTGTTGTTGTTGTTGTTATCATCGATACCACAATGGTGTATTTAATTTTTAATACATAACCCAATTTTTAATATTTAAATTTTAAATGACTAAAATTATTCTATGTTGAATATTTTATCCTTAACTAATTTTTTTTGTTATACGTTGATTAAAAAAGTGTGATTTATTAATCACTTCTAAATTCAAATTTAAAAATTGTTATTTATGAGTGTATATTTTCAATTAATTATTTAATAATATATATAATATAAAAATTAGTTTGCTTAAGAGAGCTATATTTAAATTGGTTTGGCTTATATATATATATACCACCTTTTAATTAGATTATTAATTTGTGAATTAAAAGTCACTGTTAATATATTTTTACTTATTTAAAAATTAAGTTTTTTATTTTTTATGTAAAAAATGATAACTCATAAATTAATTAATAAATAATCAGTATTGTAAGTTAATGGATATTTAAAATTTAACTTCAAGATCAGTATTAAAATTTGAAAATTTGTATTTATAGTTCATTATTGCGGGAGAAGTACATTGTAGATAATTGACTTAACAACGATAATGTATCCCACTCAAATCACACAATCCATGGTTGCAAAGTTAAGACGAAGGATAATTTTAGCAAAAAAAAATGAAAAAAACTTGATAATAATGAGTTTGCTTTTTTTGTGCTTCTGGTAAGTATTCTTGTGAAACTTTTTTAATTTCTATTTTTTATGAGAAATACAGTTTAAACTATCATCATTATTGAGAATATTAGCGAAGTAGTTTATACTACACATAAGTTTTTAAATATTTTAGTTTAGTAATTAAAAAACTGTAAATAACTATTCATCTTTATAATTTTTTTAAATTCATATTTAATAAGCTATGAATTACATAAAAACTATGTAATCTTCAAATCTTCATGTACTATTTAGGTTAATTAATTATTTAATATTATTTAAGATATACTCTGTCATAATTTAAAATAATATATTATTTAATCTAAATTAATACATAAAACTCTATACTAATTAGAAAAATATAAAATTTGATGCTTCTGTGTAGATATATTTAACTCGATTTAAATAAATTGAAATTTTAAAATTATATATTTAAATTTAGAGTTTTATTTATTATTTAAATTAAATTGCATTTATTTTTAAGTCATGACTGGGTATATTTTAAATAATATGATATAGATTGTAACACCCTAAGTTTTATACTATCGTGAAATAGAAGGACTTAATCGTTATGCGAGGCAGGAGGAAATGCGCGTAGAGCGGAAAATGAGTAGCGCTAAAGCGTTGGAATTTGAATCAAAGTGAAATAAACCTCTTAACCATGAGTACGTTTCAAAATAAAAATACTTATAGGAAACTAAAATAGGAAAAGAAACTAACTACGTCCTAAACTAATCTCGTCGAAGAGGCTCCCATACTTGCTTCCTATCCTATCCTTGATCAGGAGTCTTCAGTTATTCACGAATCGAGGTACCAGGGGTCTCCCTCCAACACCCTTTCGCGTGGTGAAGACCCGGTTCCGCTGCGTGGGGTGAACCAAAACTCGACGGGGTGCCGAAGTGGGAGAATAGGGCACATATTCCACCTTTGGACTTCCGCAAGGGTTCAACTCCTCCTCTGGATCCTCCTCCATGGTGTCTTCCTTCTGGCCAGGGTTGTCGGACTCCTCTCCCTCGGTCTCAGAGTCGGACTCGAGGTGTACCACCTTAGGTGACCGCTTTCTAGATGTCGAAGCATTTCTATCTAGGAAGGTTACGACGGGCAGTTGGGGTCCTTCTTCCACGGGTTCTCGACCTAAATAAATAGTCTGGAGCACGGTAGTAGTGGTCGCAACTACCCACGCATGCTTTGAGGGGTCATACTCAGAAGTTACCCTCGGGGGGGGGGCACTGCGTCATCTCTATCCGCTGTGCCATGTTCCTCTGGAGACAGTATGGGAAAAGAAAGGAAGTGAGAACCTAGCGTCTCAGTAGGGGTGCTATGCAACACCTCCATATCCATCTCCAGCCCACGTGCGGAATTTTTAAAAAAACAAGCGTATAACATGGCATGTAGTATGCATCTTTTCTTTTGTAAAACATGTGTGCAAAAAAAAAAAGAAACATATATAGGAAGATAGAATGATAACATCAACATAATCATAATTAAATCTAAGGAAAAACATAGAACTCAAGCTTTCATTTGTGCCTTCTTCTTTCTTAATTTATAACTTTTATGGAGGGTATTGAGCTCAAACCGGTATAAAATGCGGGAGTCCCCTTCCCTTACCGAAGGTTCTTATCCCAAGCGTTTTGGCGATCACCTTCCCTTAGCAAAGGATCATCTCGATCGATCACCCTCCCTTACCGAGGGATCATCTCGATCTCTTGTCTTTGGGGGTCACCTTCCCTTACCGAAGGGTCATTCCCTCAGTTCAATTTACATTTAGGTTATTTAGACGTACACACGAGAAAAATCATATGAGAAGGGATCATGCAAGAAAAGGGACAATTATGATGATAAAGGGATATATCAAAAAAAATCATGAGACTCTAACATATGTATGGGTTTCCAATTTAAAGGATCTTGGTAGTATAATAGCATAGGATTAAATTTTAAAACAAAATATTTGAGAAATCATGTACTCTTGACTTTAAAGGAATAATGATAGAAGACATCACATGGATGCACATAGGATTAAATTTTTAAACAAAATATTTGAGAAAGCATGTACTCTTGACTTTAAAGGAGTAATGATAGAAGAGATCACATGGATGCACATAGGATTAAATTTTTAAACAAAATATTTGAGAAAGCATGTACTCTTGATTTTAAAGGAGTAATGATAACATGATGATATAATAGATCACATGGATGCACATAATACAATAAGGTATGTTAAATAATTTAATTAAAATATTATAAATAATATCCATGTAAGAGATCACACATATGCCTATATGTTGAACAAGACATAAGATGGCATGTACTCCCGGCCCTAAGGGAATATTAATACAATAATATAGGATATTGAACAAGCAGTATAAGAGGGCATGTACTCTCGTCCTAAAGGGAATATTAACAACATAATTATATGAAAGAGCACAAAATGGGTATAGTAAATAATTGGATGAACATCATAAGGAGACATATAATAATGCTTCAAGAAGACGTGAATGACATGGTGGAAAGACATGCTCAACATGAATGAAAGGTGAGTGAAAGAAATTTAATGTCATGATAACATTCGTGAATGGAAGAAAGTAACAATATAAAAATGAAACATAACACATGCCAAGCATTAAAAAAAAAAAACATAATTCCCTACTCTTTTTCCTAACGCTTCTTCGAGCTTGCCTCTTGTGTTTGCCCACGGAATATTATTTCTTTGTGGAGAGAGAAGGGAGAGGATTAGTGTTTGAGAGGAGTGATTTTCTACCTATGGGTGCTCCCCTATTTATATACGTTTGAGGATGGGGTGGTTGGGATATTTTAAATTTCAAACTGAGGGTGGTTACTAGGTTCCTATCCAAAATTTCAAAAATTCTAATCTTATCTCCTAACCGATTTTCAAACTTCAAAGTTTAATTTTGTTTCTAGAAGGGGTGGTTGTTACATTATCACCCCCGTAAGAAAAGAATTTGTCCCCAAATTCCATGTCTGAACTTGGTCGATAAGGGTCGTCTTAAATAACTTAGGGGTCTTACTGTAATTTCCAACTGTTGTGGAGAAAAGGAGATCCTCACCATGATTGTTACCTGTAAACAAGTTCGGAAACTTCTGTCTCATGTCTGCCTCTTTTTCCCATGTGTAGTTTCTGGAATTGCCGCTACCCCATGCCACTTTTACCAGTTGTATCGTCTTGTTCCTTAGTTGCTTCATGCTTCTATCTACAATCTCTATGGCTGGTAGTTCAAAAGTCAGGTCGTCTTTGAGTGTTACATCCTCTTGCTACAACACATGGCTTGGATCGTGCTGGTATTTTCGGAGTTGGGACACCTGGAACACGTTGTGTAGTCTTGATAGATTTGGTGGTAGGGCAAGCTGGTATGCCGACTTTCCTATACGCCGGAGGATTTGGAATGGACCCAGGTACCGGGGGCTTAGTTTTCGTACCTTAACCCGGTGGTGGGGGTGATTTTTAGGAATACGTGATCACCTTCCTGAAATTCGAGGGATTTTCTCCGTTGATCTGCATAACTCTTTTGTCGACTTTGGGCAATGTACATTCTTTCTCTTATCCTCTTGATATCTTCTGTGGTCTGTCTTACTAACTCCGGTCCTAAGTAGCCTTTATCTTCCAGTCCGTACCAGCATAAAGGAGATTGGCATCTTCGCCCGTACAGTGCCTCATATGGTGCCATCCCGATGCTACCATGGTAACTGTTGTTATAAGCAAACCCGATCAGTGGTAGGTGACTCTCCCACTTCCTGGTTTGTCCAGGACACAAGCTCGTAACATGTCTTCCAACGTCTGGATGGTCCTCTCCGTTTGTCCATCTGTTTGCGGGTGGTACGATGTGCTCAGGCACAATTTTGTCCCGAATGCCTTCTGCAGTGTGTTCCAAAACCTCGAGGTAAATCTTGGGTCTCTGTCCGAGACTATGGTTGTTGGTACCCCATGTAACCTCACGATCTCTTTTATATACAGCGTGGCTAGTCTTTCCAATGAGTCGGTCACCTTAACTGGTAGAAAGTGGGCAGTCTTTGTAAGTCGGTCCACGATGACCCATATAGCGTCACGCCCTGCTTGAGTACGAGGTAGTCCCATGACGAAATCCATCGATATGTCCTCCCATTTCCACTCTGGGATGCCAAGGGGTTGCAATACCCCTGATGGTTTCTGATGTTCGATTTTTACCTTCTGACAAACCAGACATGTATTCACGACTGTAGCTAAATCCTTTTTCATCCCTGGCCACCAGAACATCTTTTTCAAATCATGGTACATCTTCGTCATGCTAGGATGAATGGTGAAATCTCCTTTGTGGGCTTCTTCCACAATCTTGCTTTGAAGATCGCCTTCCTTTGAGACACAGATTCGTCCTTGGTATCTCCATACCTTGTCCTCTCCTTTGGTGAAGCCTTTCAATTTTCCTTCTTTGACAAGGCGTAGGGTTTCTTGAAAATCAGGGTCGGAGCTCTGTGCCTTAGTTATTTGTTCTTTGAATTGACTTGCCACTGTTAGGTGGTTCAGACGTATGCTTTTTGGAGCGAGGGTGACTTGTAAGTTCATGTCTCTGAAGTTCTTTATCAACTCTGCCTCCTTTATCATTAGCCATGATGCCTTGAGTACCTTCCGACTCAGAGCGTCAGCCACCAAGTTAGCCTTTCCTGGGTGGTAATTTAGAACAAAGTCATAATCTTTAAGAAACTCCATCCACCTCCTTTGTCGCATGTTGAGTTCCTTCTGGTCGAACAGGTACTTTAAGCTCTTATGATCGGAGAATACTTGAAACCCAACTCCGTACAAATGATGCCTCCATGTCTTCAACGCAAATACTATCGCAGCTAGTTCAAGGTCGTGAGTTGGATAGTTGGCTTCGTGGGTCTTCAGTTGTCTTGACGCATACGCCACTACCTTTTTGCATTGCATTAGTACGCAACCCAATCCTTGTCCTGAGGCATCGCAGTAAACTTCGAAGGCCATGTCGGGGTTAGGTAAGGCTAGTACTGGGGCGGATGTCAAGCGACACTTTAACTCCTGGAAGCTTCTTTCGCAGTCTGGCGTCCAAGTAAACGGGGTATCCTTCCTGGTTAAACGAGTTAACGGCAGGGCTAGTTGAGAAAACCCTCTTATGAACCTTCTATAGTAGCCCGCCAATCCTAAAAAACTCCTTATTTCTGTGACTGACGTCGGCCTTTCCCAGTTTAGTACCGAGTCTATCTTACTGGGATCTACTAATATTCCGTTGCCGGAAACCATATGTCCAAGAAATTGTACCTCCTTCATCCAAAACTCACACTTGGATAGTTTCGCGTACAACTTTTTCTCTCGAAGGGTCCCCAGTATTACGCGCAAGTGCTCCCTGTGTTCTTCTTCTGTCTTGGAGAAAATCAAAATATCATCTATGAATACCACCACGAAACTGTCGAGGTAAGGTCGAAAAATCCTATTCATGTAGTCCATAAAGACGGCGGGGGCATTGGTCAACCCAAAAGACATTACTGTGAACTCGTAGTGTCCGTATCTCGTTCGAAATGCTGTCTTTGGAATGTCTTCCTCTCTTACTCTTATTTGATGATACCCTGATCTCAGGTCGATCTTTGAGAACACTGTTGCACCTTGTAGTTGGTCCATTAAGTCATCTATTCTTGGGAGGAGATACTTGTTCTTCACCGTGATTTTGTTGAGTTGCCTATAGTCCACGCAGAGACGCATGCTGCCGTCCTTTTTCTTCACAAACAATACTGGAGCTCCCCAGGGAGAGGCACTTGGTCGGATGAATCCTTTTCGTAGCAGCTCCTCTAGTTGGTTCTTCAGTTCCGTGAGTTCCAATGGAGCCATCCGGTAAGGGGCTATGGAGATTGGCCCTGTCCCAGGCATCAGTTCTATGGAGAACTCAACCTCTCGTGTTGGGGGAAACGAAGGTATATCTTCGGGAAAGACATCTGAAAAGTCTTGTACTACCGGTATCTCACAGAACTCCTGATGGGAATCTGCTTTTACCGAATTTAGCAAGGCATATCCTTGCCTTGTACGTGTGTCTTCGGAGGATCTTGGAAGATCACGTATGTCTCGTATGGATTGAGAAGGGAAGATGACCTTTCTCTCAAAACAATCTAACAAGACTCGGTTTTTGTTGAGCCAATCCATTCCTAGGATGATGTCTAATCCTACTAAAGGGAGGCACACTAGGTCAGCAAAGTATGATCTATCTGAAATGAGGATGCAAACCCTCTAACAAACCTGCTGAGTTTCGACACTCTTACCGGCTGGGGTGGTCACTAGTAGGACATATGGTAGTTTGGTCATGCATAAACTGATTCTACTAGTAGCAGAGAGAGATATAAATGAATGAGAAGCACTGGTATCATATAGGATAGTTAAAGGAGCTCCATTAATTGTGCACTTACCCTTGATTCGATCTTCTGACTGGTGGGCTTCCTCGCTGCTGAAGGCAAAAACTCGTCCTTGACGTTGGGGTGCATCGGCAGAGGGTGGGGGAACTGCTGGACATTCCCTGGCGATATGTCCTGGCTGGAAACACCGGAAGCAGACATTTTGCCCGGCCAGGCACCTGCCCCTATGTTGCTTTCCACACGAGGCACACTCCTTGAGTTCGGTGGCCTTTGGTGCGGTGGCAGTGGGAGGTTTCTGGCGGTTCGTGCCCTGTTGAGATTGCCTTCCTGTAGGTCTTCCAAGAAAGGCCTTCTTCTACGACAGCTGCTGAGAGAATCCTTGATTCAGCTGCCTTTTCTTGAAAGCCTCGCTTCTTTCTGATGCTAGTTTCTTGGTGCATTCCTCGATCACTTGGCACTTTCTAACAAGGGAGGAGAACTCCCGGATTTCCAGTGGGGCTATTGCGGTTAGGATCTCTGCCCTGAGCCCTCCTTGATACTTCATACATTTCCACTTTTCATCTGGATTAGCCTTATACATTGCGGAAAATTTGCAGAGCCTCTCGAACCTCTCTGTGTATTCTGCAATGCTCATCCTATCTTGCTTCAGCTGAAGAAACTCCATCTCCTTGGACTCTCGAACAGAAAGGGGGAAGTACTTCTTGTAGAAAGCTTCCTTGAAGGTGGCCCAGCTGATATCTGTTCCAGCATCCTCCAACAACCGTCTTGCTCCATCCCACCAAAATTCAGCATCAGCTTTGAGCATGAAGGTAGCATAATTCACTTGCTGCACCTCAGTGCATGGAAAAATTGTGAATACTTTCTCCATTTCTGTCAGCCATTCCTCTGCCTTATCAGGGTCGAGGGCCCCACGGAATTCAGGCGGACCAATCTTCTTGAAGTCAGCAAAAGTTGTACGGTCTTGTCCCTCCTCTAGTCTGGGAGTATTGGGGTCCCTGCCCCCAGTGGACAGTTGTTGAGCCATCAGAGTAGTGGCTTGGGCCTGCTCCTTCATTGCCTTGGCCATCTCCTTCATGTGCTTTGCTAGGGTTGAGGAGTTCGAGCTTGTTCCACGCGGGCGTCCACGACTTGCCATGGGTCCCCTGTTTATAGATAACCATAGGAAGAGGTTTCATTAGTCATATCTCCTAGGATCGACTTTGCTCTGATACCAATAATGTAACACCCTAAGTTTTATACTATTGTGAAAGTCTTTAAGATAAGGTGCCAAACTTGAGCCAAGAAAAAGAAGGACTTAATCGTTATGCGAGGCAGGAGGAAATGCGCGTAGAGCGGAAAATGAGTAGCGCTAAAGCATTGGAATTTGAATCAAAGTGAAATAAACCTCTTAACCATGAGTACGTTTCAAAATAAAAATACTTATAGGAAACTAAAATAGGAAAAGAAACTAACTACGTCCTAAACTAATCTCGTCGAAGAGGCTCCCATACTTGCTTCCTATCCTATCCTTGATCAGGAGTCTTCAGTTATTCACGAATCGAGGTACCAGGGGTCTCCCTCCAACACCCTTTCGCGCAGTGAAGACCCGGTTCCGCTGCGTGGGGTGAACCAAAACTCGACGGGGTGCCGAAGTGGGAGAATAGGGCACGTATTCCACCTTTGGACTTCCGCAAGGGTTTAACTCCTCCTCTGGATCCTCCTCCATGGTGTCTTCCTTCTGGCCAGGGTTGTCGGACTCCTCTCCCTCGGTCTCGGAGTCGGACTCGAGGTGTACCACCTTAGGTGACCGCTTTCTAGATGTCGAAGCATTTCTATCTAGGAAGGTTACGACGGGCAGTTGGGGTCCTTCTTCCACGGGTTCTCGACCTAAATAAATAGTCTGGAGCACGGTAGTAGTGGTCGCAACTACCCACGCATGCTTTGAGGGGTCATACTCAGAAGTTACCCTCGGGGGGGGGGCACTGCGTCATCTCTATCCGCTGTGCCATGTTCCTCTGGAGACAGTATGGGAAAAGAAAGGGAGTGAGAACCTAACGTCTCAGTAGGAGTGCTATGCAACACCTCTATATCCATCTCCAGCCCACGTGCGGGATTTTTAAAAAAACAAGCATATAACATGGCATGTAGTATGCATCTTTTCTTTTGTAAAACATGTGTGCAAAAAAAAGAAACACATATAGGAAGATAGAATGATAACATCAACATAATCATAATTAAATCTAAGGAAAAACATAGAACTCAAGCTTTCATTCGTGCCTTCTTCTTTCTTAATTTATAACTTTTATGGAGGGTATTGAGCTCAAACCGGTATAAAATGCGGGAGTCTCCTTCCCTTACCGAAGGATCATCTCGATCGATCACCCTCCCTTACCGAGGGATCATCTCGATATCTTGTCTTTGGGGGTCACCTTCCCTTACCGAAGGGTCATTCCCTCAGTTCAATTTACATTTTGGTTATTTAGACGTACACACGAGAAAAATCATATGAGAAGGGATCATGCAAGAAAAGGGACAATTATGATGATAAAGGGATATATCAAAAAAAATCATGAGACTCTAACATATGTATGGGTTTCCCAATTTAAAGGATCTTGGTAGTATAATAGCATAGGATTAAATTTTAAAACAAAATATTTGAGAAATCATGTACTCTTGACTTTAAAGGAATAATGATAGAAGAGATCACATGGATGCACATAGGATTAAATTTTTAAACAAAATATTTGAGAAAGCATGTACTCTTGACTTTAAAGGAGTAATGATAGAAGAGATCACATGGATGCACATAGGATTAAATTTTTAAACAAAATATTTGAGAAAGCATGTACTCTTGATTTTAAAGGAGTAATAATAACATGATGATATAATAGATCACATGGATGCACATAATACAATAAGGTATGTTAAATAATTTAATTAAAATATTATAAATAATAGCCATGTAAGAGATCACACATATGCCTATATGTTGAACAAGACATAAGATGGCATGTACTCCCGGCCCTAAGGGAATATTAATACAATAATATAGGATATTGAACAAGCAGTATAAGAGGGCATGTACTCTCGTCCTAAAGGGAATATTAACAACATAATTATATGAAAGAGCACAAAATGGGTATAGTAAATAACTGGATGAACATCATAAGGAGACATATAATAATGCTTCAAGAAGACGTGAGTGACATGGTGGAAAGACATGCTCAACATGAATGAAAGGTGAGTGAATGAAATTTAATGTCATGATAACATTCGTGAATGGAAGAAAGTAACAATATAAAAATGAAACATAACACATGCCAAGCATTTAAAAAAAAAAAACATATTTCCCTACTCTTTTTCCTAACGCTTCTTCGAGCTTGCCTCTTGTGTTTGCCCACGGAATATTATTTCTTTGTAGAGAGAGAAGGAAGAGGATTAGTGTTTGAGAGGAGTGATTTTCTACCTATGGGTGCTCCCCTATTTATATACGTTTAACTATAAAAGTATACTACTAAAATTGTATAAAATCAAATACGAGATTAGTTAATTGAATAATTATTATTTGTGTTTCATTTATTTTTCTTGACTTAACAGTGTCGAAGAACAACAATAATACAAATTTTGACGTACCTAAAAATGTGCATCATATTACTACAAGTCAAGGAACAGTGTGTCGAGAAACTGGTACCTCATCTAATATTCTCAGTTTACATTCCAGTGAGGATAAAAGTGACATTACTGTAATTGACTCATATTTATCTAAATTTAATTTATATCAGTTTAATGACGAAAATTTTTTATATATTTCTCATTACTCATTCATAGGGAAGCAACTATCTATGTATGGTGTACACTGTGCCTCGCATAGAATTGGACAGAAAAATACTCCTCCTGATTATGTAAGACCTTCTACATCAAAGATAAGATCTAAATCATTAACTCTACAGACGGATCCCTCATTGACAAGAACTCCACTGTCCGTGTTAACAAATAGTACGTATAATTAATGATTGCCAAATGATTCATACACCAATATTTAACAAAAAGTATAGTTCATTGGAAATCATTTATATAACATAGATTTATTACAATTCTAGCATACTCCAGTGTACAAGGACTTGCCAATAATCTAACTGAAGTCGTTCCGTAAAATCAGCTTCCATCACACTGCGATTCCCATAGAACGTGCCTAACAGAAAGGTAATTAAGAAAAGATTATCATCATTATTATATTCTTTTCTTTCCTATAGTATCTAATGTTTAGTGGAATAAAATTGAACTTTTTGTAAAGAAGTTCTACTTTAATTGGGGTGCAAAAAGGACAATCTTCCTCTGTTGTTGCTTTGGTGGCTATTAATTTGGCACAATTTTATAAAGATGTAAATTTATCAATTGTTAAGACGCACCCACCAAGCGGTGACACACAAAGTGGCCGACATATTGACCCTTTTGTTGATGATGAAGGTAATTTCTCATTATATCAAGAATTTAAGTTTGTAGTTTGCAAGAGATATATTAGTAATACATCAACATATATGTTTGCATTTTTTATAATTTTTATTTATTATAGTTTTGAATGGTTATGATGATTCAATGGTGGATGTGGATATGGAAGATAATTTTATACCATCCTCAGAAACCTTAGACGGTATGTAAAATTTTAATCTGTATGTTTATTTGCAACTTTGTGTACATCATAGAGTAAATTGCATCGGTATGACAACTGAGTATCTAAAGAGAGTTCATTCGACAGATGTTTGGGATATAGAAAATCCTATTTATCAATGTCAACACTGTAAAGCATGGATGTGGTCTGGAGAAAGACTTGCTAAATCCAAACAGTCGCCCCAACCAAAGTTTTCATTATGTCGTATGGAAGGAAAGATCGAGCTTCCTCTACTTTTTGTGCCTCCTGATGAGCTCATTCAGCTTCATACTGGAGGAGATCAAAGAAGTATTCATTTCCTAAAAAATATAAAGTCATTTAATTAAATATTTTGTTTTACATCAATGGCCAGAAAAATTGACCGTGGGGTGAACAATGGGACTGCTCCTCCAATTTTTAAGCTTGGGGTTCAAAACTGCCATAGCATTGGTAGCTTACTTCCTCCTGATAGTTTGTGACCAACATTTGCCCATCTATATATCTATGACACAGAAAATGAGATTGATAATCGAATAGGCACACTTCGGTAATTTTTCTGCAACCAGTCAAATTTTTTAATTATTTCTTATCTGTGAGAGAAAATAACATAAATTTTATTATTTTTTTTTGCGGTTCCAATGAAGCTATAAATGAGCGGGATAGGGAAATTGTGGCAATATTAAGAAACATGCTATACAAATATAATAGTTTGGCAAAGAGTTTTTGCTATGCAAGAGATAGGTACCAACAGAAAAATTGCACAAACATAAAGCTTAAGTTGATTAGTAAAAGGACTACAGATGGCAGGACATACAACTTGCCATTTGCATCTGAGGTGGCTGCATTGATAGTTGGCGATGTCAAATAACTTAGCAAAGATAGAGATATTATTATAGAGAGTCAATCTAGAAAGTTCTAGCGGATTGATGTTTTTCATCCATCTTATTTATCCTTGCAATATCCATTGTTGTTTTCATATGGGGAGGATGGATTTCGTTTGGGTATTACAACATCAGATTCTATCTCTACTAGGCCTACAAAGAAAAACAAAACAATCACTTTGCGACAATTCTTTGCTTTTCGACTACAGAAAAGGACAGGTGAATCTCTGTTAATTCTGCGATCAAAGAGATTATTCCAACAGTTTCTGATAGATGCCTACACAATGGTAGAATCAGAGAGGTTAAAATTCTTTAGGTGTAAACAACCACAGTAGAGGGTTGATAAATATAAATGTCTACATGAAAATCTTATATACGGGGATGTAGATGCTGCAAGGCTTGAAAAAAGAATCATTCTTCCCTGTACTTTTATCGGTGGACCTAGGTATATGATGAATAATTGTAAAGATGCATTTGTAATTTACAGATATGCAGGATATCCTAGCTATTTTATCACCATGACCTATAACCCTGAATGGGATGAGATAAAAAGAGAAGTGACTTCCATTGGATTGAAGGCAGAAGACCGTCCTGATATATTGTGTCGAGTTTTCAAGACCAAGCTTGATGGTTTGATTGATGACCTAAAAGAGGGAAAAATCTTTGGCAAAATTTTAGGATGTAAGTCTGTGTTTATGAAACGCTTTATTAAAATCTTATATTATAATGCTTTGCTCATTTGTCTTTTTCAATTTTCAGACGTTTGCACTGTAGAGTTTCAAAAGAGAGGGCTTCCACATGCACATATCCTTTTATTCATGAGTAACAAGTTCAAGCCACAAACACCAGATCACATAGACAAACATATAACAGCTGAGATTCCCGATGAAAATGAAAGGCCAAATCTATATGGAGCTATTCAAAATTACATGGTACATGGTCCATGTGGTCCGTACAACAAGAAATTACCTTGCATGAAGAATGGATCCTGTTCAAAGTTCTATCCTAAAGAGTTTAGACAGCGAATACTCATTGATGAGGCCGAATTTCCCAAATATAGGCATATTGATAACGGTCGAACAGTGAAGAAAAGAGAATGTTTACTAGACAATAAGTTCATTGTTCCGTGTAATCCAGAATTGTTGCTCAAGTTCGAGTGCCACATAAATGTGGAATACACATGCCAAACAAGTTCTATTAAGTATCTGTTTAAGTATGTACACAAGGGTAGTGACCGCGTAACAGCTACTCTATACAATGTTGGTGATCCGTCAGAAGCCACACAAGTTGTAGACGAAATTAGGAATTACTATGATTGTAGGTACATTTTGGCATGTGAGGCAGTCTGGCGTCTATTTGGATACAAAATCCAAGAGAAAGAACCATTTGTGATTATACTTCCATTCTATTTGGAGGATGAGCAACCTGTGGTTTATGGTGAAGCTTCTAATGTGAATGATATCATCGAAAGAGCAATATCTCATAAGTCCATGTTTTTGGGATGGATGGCGGCGAACATGTCATATCCCTATGCTCGAAGTCTGACTTATATTGAGTTTTCAACCAAGTTTGTTTGGAAGGATGATTCTTCAAAATGGTTTCCTCGAAAGAAAGTCTTCACAATTGGAAGGTTGACTCATATACCTGCAGGTAATGACGAGTTTATATTCAATTTTGATCTTACTTATTTAATGATTTAAATTTGAATCTTAACAGCCTGTACCCCACGTCTATTTTATTTGATTTATCTACACTACAAAATAAATGTTCAAATAAATTTCAACAGTTATAATCTGTAGATTATACAATTTTTTATTTTTCTATATTTTTTAGGATTTTTATTCTTATGCGGATGTGTAGCTACATAATAATTAAAATAGCGTACCTTAATCCATTTAACAACTTAAAAGTCGGATATTAACCAAGTTTTTTGCAGCAAATACCGAAGAATATTACCAACGACTTCTCTTGAATACTCAAAGAGGATGTATGAGTTTTCGAGATATAAGTAGGAGGAACAATTTATGCTACGTATAGAGATGCATGCTTCGCCCTTGGACTCTTGCAAGATGACAAAGAATTCATTGATGCAATTAAGAAAGCAAGCTCATGCACCTCAGGATCATATGTTAGGAGGTTATTTATCATTCTATTAACATCCAATAATATCTCAAGACCAGAACATGTCTAGGATAGATGTTGGCATGAACTCTCAAATGATATTTTGTATCGACAGAGAGCCGTGATGAACATGAGGGGTGAGTTTTTATTAATTACAATTATAAAAGTTCTTCCTTATTGATCATTTTTAGTTTGATTGAATTTTTATAGTATCGTATAATATGCAGAGTTAACAATGTCAGATGATGAGATTAAGTAATTGTGCTTAATGGATATAGACAAGATCTTACATTCCTATGGTAAAACCTTGAAAGACTATCCTCCTATGCCTTTAGCAACTGAAGTTGATAGTTCTTTGTTAACCGAAAGGGTTATTAGGGAAGAGCTAAACTTTAACAGGGATGATTTAAAGAAAAATGCCTCAGACATGTCAGCCATCGCAACACCTGAGCAGAGATATGCATTCGATAAAATTGTTACAGCTGTGTATTGTGATGAAGGGGGTTTTTTCTTTATGTATGGTCATGGGGGTACTGGAAAAATATTTCTCTGAAACCTTATGTCTGCTGAGAATCGCTCAAAGGGTGATATAATGTTAAACGTTGCTTCGAGTGGTATTGCATCTTTACTTCTTCCTAATGGAAGAACGGCACACTCAAGGTTCAAAATACTACTGAATATAACTGAAAATTCTGTATGTAACATCAAACCTGGTTCCCCTCAAGCAATGTTGCTGTTGAAAGCTAAACTTATAATTTGGGATGAGGCTCCAATGGTTAGTAGATACTGCTATGAAGCGCTTGATAAATACTTGGGTGATACCATGAGGTATTCTCTAACATATAGCAAAGATTTGCCCTTTGGAGGAAAAGTGGTTGTACTAGGTGGAGACTTTAGACAAATTCTTCCTGTCATTCTACGAGGATCGAGACAAGATATCGTTCATTCAACCATGAATTCGTCTTACCTTTGGAAGTTTTGTCATGTGCTCAAACTAACAAAAAACATGAGACTCTCTGTAGAGACGAATGCTTCAAATCAAGATGAGACAGAACAATTTGGTGAGTGGTTATTGAAAGTTGGTGATGGTCTAATAGGTGACAATATGGATGATGAATCTGAGATATGTCTTCCAGGAGATATTGTTATTCCTTCTTCGGACCAGGCATTTAATGAGTTGGTTCATTTTTCTTATCCAAATATTTTGGAAAACATGTCCTCAAAGGATTTTTTCAAAGCAAGACCTATACTGGCTCCCACACTAGACATCGTTGAAGAGGTCAACAACCATCTGATGGCTATCATTCCTGGAGGGGAAAAATGATATCTTAGTTCGGATTCCATTTGTATGGATGAAGGGAATATGGAGAGTCAACTAGATCTATATGGTCTTGAATTACTGAATAGCATAAATTGCTCTGGTTTGCCTCCACATAAATTAATACTCAAGGTTCGTGTTCCGGTGATGTTACTGAGGAATATTGACTAATCCAGTGGTCTTTGTAATGGTACAAGGCTAGAAGTTAGGAAGCTTGGAAATCATGTCATAGAATGTGAAGTCTTAACGGGTAATAATGTTGGTCATATTGCTTTGATTCCAAGAATGAATATGGTACCAACAAATGAAACCGTCCCAGTTAGATTCCAACGAAGACAGATTTCCATAATAGTATCATTTGCCATGACAATTAATAAGTCTCAGGGACAAACTTTATCTCATGTTTGATTGTACTTGCCCAAACCAGTTTTTACACACGCCCAACTATATGTAGCACTTTCAAGAGTTAAGAGTAAGAGATGTTTAAAAGTTTTACTTATGAATCACGTAGGAATGTCTGCAAATTCAACCATCAATGTTGTTTATAGAAAAGTCTTTAAAAAAATAGAATTCTAATTTTATTTTGAATTTTTGTTTTAAATATCGAAATATATAATTTTTTTTACTTTTATAAAATTTTTTCGTACTGAGCACGACTTCATACATTAATAAAATACTAAAATTCTGTCAAAAAAAAAAGAAACCTCTCATTAGTTATTCTACTAATTAGGTGTATTAACAATAAATACCAACGGCAGTGGCCATTGGGGATCTCCAAGACTTGGATCCTAAGCTGCATTGGATTCTATAGATTCAAAAATTGTCTCCCGTCACGTTTAAACATAGCACGAAATCACTCTCAACTTTCGACAAGTGTCATCTATAAATGTAGAAAGAATTTTCTATCTACACCATAGCACTTGCTTAAAATATGTGTAGTAACACTTAATATTTTTGTGTCACAAATTTTTTAAGCGTTGATATATATACCTATACCAATATTATTCTCTCTCTCTCTCTCATTTTAATATATACATAATAAATATATTAAAAACTAAAATTTATATTTTTTATTAAAACAAAAAACTTTTTATTTTTATTTTTAATAATAAAATAAAAACTATACGAACAAAAATAATACATATAATTTTTTCTAATAAATATACAAGAATAATTTCTCATTGAAATAAATTTGATATTGATGATTTGTGTTTATAAAATAAATAAAGTCAATAATTTCAGGTGTACCTATTTTCAATATTAGAAGGGAGGGGGGACTTTTAAAAGATTAATTTATTTTTGATAATATTTATCTCTCAAAAGTCTCAAGACTAATTATCTTTAGTATTATTTTTATTACAATCAAATAATATAATACAATAAAATAAAATCTTAAATTTCTTATAAAATAAAAATATCAAAATTTATTAATGTAAATAGTATTGATACTACAATAATATTTAAGTTATAATGTTGATTTAAAATAAAATATTAATTTTTTATTAATAACTGATATTACTACTAGTTATACTATAATTTTTATTATTCTAAAAATAAAATAATACATGAAAATATATGAGAAACTAAATATAATTCAGTGAAATATTGATTTAAATATAAGCATGCAAGAAAAAAGTTTTAAAGAATGGTGGTAAATCTAGGTATATAAATTGAAAGTATATCATTTTAACCAATTGAGCTAACTTATTTTTCTGAGATAGAACTACTTACAAAAGTTTTGGGGAGACCATGGCCTCTGTTGTCCCAATAAAGCTCCGCCAATGTTCATATACAGAGACAGAATATCATAGGAAGATGGAGAGCCATATGGTCCCAAAGTTTTTAAAAACTACTAGGTATATATGATATTATAAGTATTTTTGTAGTTGATTTGGTTAATTTATTAAAATTAATTTTTTTTATAAATTTGTGGGTACAAATCTCATACATAATAATTTTTAAATCATACAATTATATATATATTTTTTTTAGGTTTCACAATATTTAAAAAAATAAAAAGTCATTCTTTTTAAAATACTTGTTTCATCAATTTAATAATATAAATTATTTTTAAATAACATAAAATAATATTAAGATATTTCATTATTATTAAATATTGTGTTTAATTTTTGGCCTCTCTAAAGAATTTTTTCAAGCTGTGCCATTGGTCATGTGGTTGCCGATAAAAGTAATTATTATTAGCAACACAGAGGTTGTAGATAATAATTATCAAAATGTAAAATAAAAAATCAAAATAATTAGTATTTGTTTGCTAACCGAAATTAAGATAAGAAAGATCAAGACTGGTAGTTCTAACATCAGACGATGACCGAGAGATAGTGGGGATGGTACCTATAATAATACTCCGACTTAAGTCAGAAAATATTTAAAGAGGAAGGATGAGATTAGGGTTTGTGTATATACCTCTGGAGAGCTTATAGCTCCTTACTTATAGTGGTAGTGAGGATCCATGATGAATCCCTTAGATTGAGGATGAATTCCTTATATTAAGGGATTTTCGGGATTTATCCTGTATCCTCTTTTCAGAAGGTTGTTACAAGTAAAACTGTTGCGGATCTTTGGCTGATTCTTGCCTTTTCTGGTGTCGGAGGGGCTTTTTCTAAGTGGGCCTTGTAAGACCCTATTATTTATATTCTTATACTCAAGTCATAAGTCAATGATAATAAAGTGGTACGATTCAAGATGGAGTTATAATACATATATATAATTAAAAGATTATTAAACGAGAAGTCTGAAAAAGAGTTAAAGAAAATCGCGAGCGCCAACTGTAACATCCTAACTTTTAGTTCTTCATAATCGTATTAAAAGTTCAGGCGTTACTTATTTCTAAACCTTCGATTTCATACTATATTTATTTAATATTGAGCTCTAAAAATACGAACCGAAACTTTTACTAAGTAAACGGAGATTTTTTATTTTAAACCATTTAACTACAAAGGTATATATATTCACATAGCATTAAATACATAGACTTATTTCAAAATACTCAAAAACAAATCCTTCCCCTATAAAAATCAAGACAATAAATGACGAAGGGAAAATAAATTCTAACAACTCAACTCGTGAATATAATCTTCCATACTCCTGTAACTCCGTACTAAACCTCCGCACCTATAGCTGAAAGAGGTGAAAATAGGTGGTAAGAACTAGGGAGTTCTTAGTAGGATTCGGGTGTATAGTTATATCCATTTTGTTATTTGTTACACAGAAATTTTACAACAGCCTGCTTACAATCTTCAACAGGAAGCCAATAGCAACAAACCTCATAATACAAACAACTTTAACAAACCAGAGATACAGAGAAAATTCCAAGTCAATAAGCACACACACACAATCACAAAAAACACATATCACAGAGAAGTATGAGCAAATAAGTATAATGCATGTCTAGTCCAATACAGGTCATGAGCTTATGTGTCAATTTGTTGCTCGATTTTCGACACTGGTCCTGAGATAAGGTTTCGTACTGCCGCCCCTATCTCAGCCAACGTTCCCTCTTTGAGCGTTACGCATCGCCGCCCTCATGGGGAACCTTCCTTTCAATCTCCAGTGAGTGTTACGCATTGCTGTCCCCACTAGACACTTGGCACTAATGCCCAAACAACACTCAATTTCTTTTTAATATTTGCACTCTACTCTACTATGGCAAAGATATCTTTAATTAATATTTTTTTCTATCTACTCTACTGTGGTAGATATTCATTAAAATCTTTTTAGCACTGCTCCCTGCTCTTTTATGGCAGGGATCCTTTTACTTAATATATCCTAAACTTTTATAAAATACCTATTTTTATCCCCACACTTTATTTATTACCCAAAATACCCAAAAAATTATATAATTACAAATGTACCTCAATTTTTATATATAAATACAATGTTACCCTTCAAAAATAAAGTTTAAATAGTAATCTTTCTCTTATACCAAAACCGAAACCCTTAGCCCTTTCCTTTCAAAATATTAATTGTATTTTAATCCATTTTTGAGCTTTTAGGTTACCGATTTTTCACAGCTTTTAATTTAATTTTTCAACCACCAAATCTCATCAATTTTCTCAATATTAAAGCTTAACAACAGCCCTCAAATATATAAAAAACAATTCAGTTCTTGTCAGGTCTATAATGCCCGAACTTTAAATCATCAAAATCAACGAGATTCAACAAATTTTCAAGCATAAAATCACTCAAATTCAAGCAATAATCATCAAACCAACAATCACACATAAAGAATACATTTAATTCACATTAAAATTACCAAATTCTTCTTCAGTACAAAAACAAAACAATGAAAACTATGGAGAAGTCTTTTGATCGAGCTGCTGAAAAAGAAAACGTCATAGAACTCCAATTGGCCGAACTCAAGGGGAAGGGGAGCTACGTCACCATCAACTTCTATGGAAAAAGTGACGCCAATGTGTAGAAGAAAAAGATACGAACATTTTTATCGGATTAGATTTTTTATTGGAGTTATAAATTTTAAGAAATCGAAGTCGGAAGCTCTCAAGTTCCAAGGAATTTACGTCCCTCTTTCTCTTTTTTCCTTTCTTCTTGTAACATTTAAGGAAGAAAATCCGATGCTGATGCTGGTGATTAATAATGATAAGGATGGTTTTGAATGGTTTGGTGACATGTAAGGGGTGGGTGTGATGAAACTAAGTTGCTGAGTTAGCGATTCAAGTTATAAATATTTTAAACGGATAATTATAAAAGATGGATATATTAAAATACAAGTAATATATATTTTTTATTATTTATAAATTATTAAAATTATAGTGTTAATTATGTAAAATACTTTTCATAATAAAAATATATATATGAATCTGAATTTAATTGAACTCAAATAGTTATAGAATTAATTTAATTATTTTTAATAAAATAACTTATAAAAATAAGGAACTCCAATTAATAAAAAAAATTATAACTTATTTATATTTAGATTTAAAAAATGTGGGTCGTTACATTCTACCCACCTTACAAAAATTTTCGCCCTCGAAAATTGATACAATAAAATAAATTCGAAATCTATGAAAAAGAATCTGGATTCATGAGAACAATATAATCAATGTTAAGGATGAATAGTCGAAAAGATTTGAGTGAACAGATAGGATCAAATATAAAAAGAATCAAAACAAAACTCTCTTTAAAGAAGATTCCAAAATAAGATCTTCCGAAAAAAGTACAAGAAATGGTTTATCGTATCAAAACAAGTTCGAAATTTTTATCAAGGGATTATATCATTCATGTAAAGGAACACAAAGTCAAGGGTTGTAATCTGAGTAGCAAGCGCATAAGTTACAGAATGCGAAGCAGAAGGATCAATTGCATAATTAGCTTGCTACGAATCGTAACTCTTAAGGTTTCAAATTGCTTAAGAATTAAGGATTATGCGTTGAATCAGAACAAATTCAAAGTCAGATCGAAAGGTACATAATTTATGAAGAAGTGTAAACATAATGATAAAGATGGATAATCAAATCTGGTTTTGAAAAGAATTAAACAAGGGACCAAAGAGATGAAAAATAAATGAATAAACATTACGTCTATCACGTGGCACTGAAAGAGTACCTGTTTCGATGCAAACTAATAAGAAAGAACATCTAACGTTTTTAAAGACTTAAGAATCATTGTTATGCAAAAAAAGTTCAAAGCCAAATCAAAGAACACATCGTTCATAAAGAGGAATATGAGCAATATCAAGGATGTTTTAAATGTATCAAGTGAATAATTAGGATTACGTTCAAGTAGAGATATGCAAGAGCGATAAAGAATGGTTGAAATATAGTCAAATCATATTCTAAAGGGAAAATCTGAAGCAAGAAAATTCAATACAAATGATAAAAGAGGAAAATGGAGCACTGAATTATGCGGCAAGAATAAAGATCATACTTCGAAATGGAGTAAACCCTCAAAAGTAACCTCTAACGTCTCCAAAATCTCATGATTCGCATTACCTATTACTTCTAGTTTGTCTATGATAATCCATTAGTGTTTTTATATACATGAATAATTAGTATTAAGTTGGTCAGACCTAATACCATGAGAGATGCAACGGTCGACTAATAGCATTAGTCAATAGACAATCATGCATCTGAAACTTAAATTCTTGTCACTAGGACAAGTCCTATTGCATGACAGATACTCAGAATATGCAGTGAAGCATAGTCAGTCCATTCCCAAGACTCTAACAGGAACGAACTGCTCTGATACCATAATGTAACACCCTAACTTTTAGTACCTCATGATCGCACTAAAAGCTCAGGTGTTACTTACTTCTAAACCTTCAATTCCATACTATATTTATTTAATATTGAGCATCTATGAATACGAACCGAAACTTCTAATTAAGTAAATAGAGATTTTTTATTTTAAACCACATAACTATAAAGGTATAAATATTAACATATCATTCAATACATAGACTTATTCTAAGATTCTCAAAAACAAAACCTTCCCCTCTAAAAATCAAGGCAATAAATGACGAGGAAAAAATAAATTCTAACAAATCAACTCGTGAACATAATCTTCTATGCTCTTGTAGATTCGCACTAAGTCTCCGCACCTGCATAGAAGATTATTTGTTACACAGGAATTTTACAACAGCCTACTTACAATCTTCAATAGGTGGCCAATAGCAACAAACCTCATAATACAAATAACTTTAACAAACCAGAGATACAGAGAAAATCACAAGTCAATAAGCACACATACACAATCACAGAAAACACATATCACAGAGAAGTATGAGTAAACAAGTATGATGCATGTCTATTCTTATACATGCCTTGAGCTCATGTGTCGGTTTATTGCCTGATTCCCGACACTGGTCCTGAGCTAAGCGTTTCGTGCCGCCGTTCCTATCTCAGCCAACGTCCCCTCCATGAGCGTTACGCATCACCGTCCTCATGGGGGAAGTTTCCTTTCGGTCTCCAGTGAGCATTACACATCGCCGTCCCCACTAAGCTATCCCTATAATATCAAGTGAGCGTTACGCATCGCCGTCCCCACTAGACACTTGGTACTAATGCCTAAATAACACTCAATTTCTTTTTAATCTTTGTTCTTTACTCTACTATAGCAGAGATCCCTTTAATTAATATTTTTTTCTATCTTCTCTACTGTGGCAGACATTCATTAAAATCTTTTCAGTCACTGCTCTCTGCTCTTCTATGGCAGAGATCCTTTTACTTAATATATCCTTCTCTTTTTGTTCTTTTTCTTTTCTTTTCCTTCTCATCTTTCTATTTTTTTCTTACTTCTTTCTTTCTCCCTTCTTTTGTTTTCTATCACTTCATAATATAAATTATCTTCACATTATTCCTTTGCCTTTCCCTAAGTGTCTTATGAAAAAGAATTATAAAATATACTTTAATTAAGTCTGCATTCTCTAAAATTTTTAAGGCCATTTTGTTTGCTCTTCTCTGACTTATAATAATATTAATAATATCTTTACTAGATAATATAGTTAATAAAATAATAATAATAACAATAATATAAATAAGATATTTTAAATGATAAATAAATAATATTTATATCTTTTCTTAGAAACTTAGCTTCGTAAAGCTCTTATTCTCAAACTCCTGTTATCTATGTTTTAAACCTCAAATTTTTATAAATTTTATTTTTAACTCAACATGTTTTTTACAAAATTATATTTGAAACTCCACTTATCTCAGTATTTATAAAAGTAACCCTAAATTTTTATAATATACCCATTTTTACCCGCATACTTTATTTATTACCTAAAATACCCAAAAACTTATATAATTACAAATTGTACCTCGATTTTTATATATAAATACAATGTTACCCTTCAAAAATAAAGTTTAAATACTAATCTTCCTCTTATACCAAAACCGAAACCCTTAGCCATTTTCCTTCAAAATATTACTTGTATTTTAATCCGTTTTCGAATTTTTTGGTTACCGATTTTCACAGCTTTAATTTAATCATTCAACCACCAAATCTCATCAATTTTCTCAATATTAAAGCTTAATAACAGCCCTCAAATACATCAAAAATTGTTCAGTTCTTGTCAGGTCTATAATGCCCAAACTTTAAAGCATAAAAAACAACCATATTCAACAAAATTTCAAGCATAAAATCACTTAAATTCAAGCAATAATCATCAAACAACAATCACACATCAAGAATACATTTAATTCACACTAAAATTACCAGATTCTATTTTCATACAAAATCATAACAACGAAAATTCTGAAGAAGCTTTTTGATCGAGCTGCTGAAAAAGAAAACGTCAGAAATCGTCTGTGCCTCCTAGAACTCCAATTAGCCGAACTCAAGGGGAAGGAAAGCTACGTCACCATCAACTTTTACTGAAAAAATTAATGCCAATGTGTAGAGGTAGAGGATATGAACACTTTTATTGGATTAGAAATTTTTATTAGAGTTATGGATCTCAAGAAATTAAAGTCGGAAGCCCTCAAGTTCAATGGAATTTCGTTCCCTCTCTCTTTTTTTTCTTTCTTCTTGTAACGATTAAGGAAGAAAATGAGATGCTGAGGATGGTGATTAATAATGATGAGGATGGTTTTGAATGTTTTGATGACACGTTAGGGGGTAGGTTTCATGAAACTAAGCTGTTGAGTCAGCGATTCAAGTTATAAATATCTTAAACAGATAATTATAAAAGATGGATATATTAAAACACAAGTAATAATATATATGAGTTATTAATAAAAATGACATTAGTAATATAACAATAAAAGATATACGGTGACGCATTAGTAAAACTAGGTTCACCGAAGAGTACCGATATTTATTCATATCGGTGGATATTGAGCTCGATAATAATATTATTAACTAAACTCTATTTTTAAAATTAAAAATATAATTTACTCAAATTAAAATATTCATATAATTTTTATTATTTATAAATTACTAAAATTATAGTGTTAATTATGTAAAATACTTTATCATAATAAAAATATATATAAGAATTTGAATTTAATTGAACTCAAATAGTTATAAATTAATTTAATTATTTTTAATAAAATAATTTATAAAAATAATGAAACATATAACACATTCGAAAAAGTGTGATAAAATAAGAACTTAAAGGAGGAATAGAGTAAAGATAACATATATATATATATATATGTACACACGACCTTTGAAGTTTAGGTCGTCTTATCTCTCCCAATATACATCAAAGTTTCTATAGGCAAGATTTCAAAAGAAAATATATACTTATACATTATTATAGTTTTCAAGATAAAGGGGAGAGAAATCTAAACAAAATACAATACAAAATTCAAAAGAACTTTGCTGTCTTCAGATGAACTCTAGCTCACCGTGAGTACCAGGACCTGCATCCGGAAAACAAGGATTATATACGAAATGAGAATCCCCAACCCATGAGTTTTTAGTATGGTAAAAATACCAAATAGATACAATATAAGGTAACAAGAACTCTCTAAGCAATCTTAAGCTTCCACACAGCAATCTTTTTATCCTTGGTTCTCACTAATTCATGATTAGGCAACTATCATAGAGAATTCTAATATAATTCACTTTTCTCATTATTTTCACCACTCTCCAAACTCCAAACAGAACAGCCCTTAGTGTCAACCGGCAGCAACAAGAGAGACCTCTCAGATATTTAAACACAAGCAAGACAAACATATAATACACAAATAAATTTAGGTAAATAAAACTTAAATCGTACATTTAGAAAGCCAAAATCAAACCCTTAATTCTTGAATTCCACCAAGTATAAGCTCCAAGTTCACCTCCATCAAGCTCAAGCAACACCAATGATCAACTTAATGCCTCTAATACTCAATCTATACTATTTTCACATAATATACACATTATTCAATCACTAGGACTTCATAAAATTTTATGAACACATGAAAAAAGTATCTCTTACATTTACCTACAGGAATTAATGATGAAACTCAACTAGAATTTTCCATAAACACAAGAATCATCAAGTTTCATGAATACACAATCCAAACACGTGATTCTTATAGGAAAAATGAAACTGTAGCTTGGTGAGGAAGATGCTTACCAAAATTTTAGATAAAAATGAAGAGGAGCAGATAAGCTCCGCGTGGCCACAAATGGCAAAACGATCAAAGCTCCTAATCAAAAGTTATGTAGGATTGAAAGTTGTAGGTGAATAGTACTTAGGGTTCTTCACCCTCTCCTCTCCTCATCCATGTTCTCTCTGTCAAAAATGGGGTAGGGGTGGTGCGCAAAATTTGAACTCGCACAACTGAACCAGCAAGTGCACCGGGTTGTCTAGGTAATACCTCAGGTGAGTGAGGGTCGATCCCATGAGAATTGTTGAACTAAGCAAGATGTGATTATCTTGCAGATCTTAGTCAGGCGAGCAGAAAGTTAATTATTGTTGTAGGTGTATAAACAAAATAATAAAGCAAAGACGTAGAAACAATGATAGTAAATCAGTTAACGCCTTGGAGATACTTGTTCTTCTGGATTAATACTTCTTACTGACTACTTTAACAATGAGTGAGTCATTCATTGGCAAGAATGTACGTGATTAAAGTCGGGGCTAGTGGTCATTAATCTCCTCTGATCTATGATGCGTGAGCATCTTGTCTATCTTTTCCTAGTGAATTTGTATCTAAATTGTTGAGTTTAATTCATAATTAATTATATTTTAGCCACTATGGATGCTATTTTGAGTTTTGTGCAATTTTATTTATTTTAGGTAGCATTCGGAGGGATTTGATGAAGTTTCTGCAGAGAAAAAGAAGAAACCAAATGGATGACCAGTGAAGACCGACACGGACGCATGGCTCACGCGATCGCGCGGAATGTTTGGTGTCCCCGCAGTAATTTTTCTAAAAAAAAATATTTCTGTTTTGTCTTCTTTGCTTTCCTGTTTACCACGTGGTGCGTTTAATCCTTTTTGGTATTTTGTGCTAAGGAAAAATAATGGAAAGAGATCACATGGGTTACTACTTACATCCAAGTAGTGATTCATACTATGGTGGATGGAGGAACTATCAAAATTTTGGTTGGCAAAGCCAAAACCAAAGAAACTTCTGTGCTCCATGTTCCAACTACCAAGAACCATCATCTTTCCACCCATGTCAAGAGCCACCATCAGATATTGAGACTTCACAGAAGAAGAGTGTTATGGAAGTAGAAACTCTTAATGCTATTCTTGCCCAGAACAAGCTTATGACTCAGCAATTAAGTCTACTTACTCAACAGATGAGTGGCATACAAGTCCCAACTATCAACACCCAACACCCAAATTTTGAGTGGGGAGAGCAACCTCAGAGGCCACAAAATTTTAATCATAGTTCTCAGGGTGTTTTCCAACAGAATAATTCTAATAACCACCAGTTTCAGTCTTCTCACTCCCAACAGAACAATGATTTGGAAGCAATCTTAAAAAGTTTTATGCAAGAAACCAGAGCCTCAATAAGAAACGTGGAAGTGCAAATGAGCCAAATAAGCAAGCAATTAGAAGAAGAGGAAGATGCACAACCTCCAATGCCCTTGGTAAGTAATGAAGAAGAGATTGCATTAGAAGAAAGCTACCAAGAGGAAGAGGTTGAAATTGAGAAAGCTTGCAAAGAGGTAGAAGAATTCAAGGAAGAACACAAGGAAGTGAAACTTGCAAGACCTCTCCCAAAGCCATTACCATCCAATACAACATTCAAGTGGGTAAAATTCCTATCCTTGACTTTTACTTTCCCACTTGAATATGGTTTACTTGAGACAGATGGTCAGCTTAGAGCTCTTTGTGGCTTTGAGAGTAAGAGGGAGATGGGTAATGGTAAGAGTTATCAAGCAAGGTTCAATATGGTTGCATGCTCCAAATTAAAGTGCAAGGATTGGTGTAGAGCTAATTTGAAGGGGTCTAGAAGGTTGTTTGGATGTCTCAGTGAGAATTCAGATTGCTTGCCACCAGGTGGAAATAATGGTGATCCACAAGAAGACGGACGTAAAAGTAAGATTTGGGACCCTGGAATTCATTCCCATAATCAACTCTCTTGGGGCCTTGTCACTTGCTCCAATTTGCTCAAAGGCGTTATACGCCAGGTTTGGGATCCCAGTAGCCATTGGAATTACAAACATTGGTGGAGATTCTTGGATCAGTACAAGCACAAGCCACCATGACAAGGAGATCACCACATGTCCAACTTAAGGACTTTAACTAAAAGTGCTTGGTGGGAGACAACCCACCGTGGTATGATCGTTCTTTTTCGTATCCTTAGTTATTTTCTCATTTATTTTATTTTTATTGAGTTCTTACTAATTTTCTGATCATGCAGCTATTTTATCTCAGGAACCGAACACCTCAAGCTATATAAAAAAATGCCACGCGACGCGACCGCATCAGCGACGCGTCTGCGTTGCAAGGAGAGGGGAGAAAATAAAAACGAATAGAGAGTCACGCTGGAGCGTGGCTGGAGGCGTGCCAGTGGCACAAATCGCCCCACGCGACCGCATCGCCGACGCGTCCACGTCATGTGGGAATATTAGCCTCCCATGCGACCGCGTGACCCACGCGGCCGCATGCCCTGATTTTCGACGTAAAAAGGGTGCACAACTAAATATTGTGCTGGAGTGGTGCTAGCTTGGTGCTAGACGCATAATCCCTATCACGCGACCGCGTCGCCGACGCGTCCGCGTCATTCCCTTCTGAAGCCACTCACGCGATCGCATGCTCCACGCGATCGCGTCACCCCAGATTTGGCAAATATTTAAATTCGAACAGAGAGTTGTGCAGGCGCGAGGTTGTACTCGCGCCCGAATCATAACATGGGTCACGCGACCGCGTCAACTAACTAAAATGCAATCACGCGAACGCGTGCCCCACGCGTTCGCGTCGCTTGCGCCACACTAGTTTGCCGCCCAGTTTTCTTTCTCTCTCTCTCTCTCTCCCCCAATCCTAATTCTCTCTTATTCTTTTATCCTTTTATTTTTATCTTCTCATAATATTTGTCTCTTCTATTTTCAGTTCTTATTTGCTTGAAGACAAGCAAACCTTTAAGTTTGGTGTTGTTGGACGCTGCGCTTATTGGTTTTCTGGCACAAAAGGTAGGCGAATCATCTTCACGGAGGAGCACAACCTGAAGAATAAAGCGACCGCTAGGATAACTAAGGTAGTTGAGTTCCTTTCATTTTTATTCCTCCCCCTCTTTTTTCTATGTTATGTTCTGGCTTTTTGCTATTTTACTTTGTCTGTTGCATGATCTTTTATTAGTTAGAATCCTAGGATTAGTTTTCTTTTAATTGCTTTAATGCTAAAAAGATGTTTCATGTACCACTCACTGAACTTGAATCTAACAAGAAAAGAAGAAAAGAAGTGATGTATTGCATGAGAAATTGAGTCTAATTTTAAGAATAGTCTCATTTACTTAAAAGTGGTGGTATTTTCTATGATTTTTGAATGCATGATATGAACAGTGCATATTTGAATTTGAATCAAGTGATGTTGATGTATAAGGAACATGAATTTAGAGAATTATTATGACTTCTTTGAAATAAACAGAAATTTAATCCTTGAAGGAAAAGAAGTAGCAAAAGAAAAAAATATATAAATAAAAAAAATAATAATAAAAGAAAGGTCCAAGGCTCTGAGCATCAATGACTAGGGAGGTCATATATGATTAAAAGCTCAAAGAGTTGTTTTCCTAGTTATATGCTTGTGGTGTGATTGTGTCAAGTAATCCTTGAGACAGAACACTTAGAGTCGAGATCAATTACATTTAACAGAGTATGCTAAAGGCTTTGAGCACCACTGTCTGGAAGTAACTGAAAGAAAAATCAGAACTCAAAGAGAGTTCTCCAGTTAAGTGCTTGTGGTGTTTTTGTGTCAAAGTAACTCTTGAGACAAAACATTTAAAGTCATGGCTAGGCTCAAGGTGTAAAGCACCAAAGAAAAATGAATTAAAGTAAGTTTTGCTGTGTTCAAGGATTAAACTGAAATGTAAAGATCAGAGAATTCATAATATCATCCGGATTCTAATTCTGAATGACATTAACATTCTTCTGATTCAAAGGAGAGTGAGATGCCAAACCTATCCAGGATTACAGTTATAAAACCCACTATAAAAAGAGACATGAGCTTAATCGAACTCTCATTCTCATGTAAATTCACATCATAAGCTTATATTAGTTTTGGTTGCTTAAAGACAAGCAACAATTTAAGTTTGGTGTTATGATGCGTGAGCATCTTGTCTATCTTTTCCTAGTGAATTTACATCTAAATTGTTGAGTTTAATTTATAATTAATTATATTTTAGCCACTATGGATGCTATTTTGAGTTTTGTGCAATTTTATTTATTTTAGGTAGCATTTGAAGGGATTTGATGAAGTTTCTGCAGAGAAAAAGAAGAAACCAAAGGGATGACCAGCGAAGACCGACGCGGACGCATGGCTCACACGATCTCGCAGAATGGAGAAATTGCAATGACGCGAGCGCGTGGATGACGCGGACTCGTCACATGCGCGATCTGTAATAATTCAGAAAATGCTGGTTACGATTTCTGGGCTATTTTTGACCCAGTTTCCAGCCCAAAAAACACATATTAGAAGCTGCAGAATGGACAAATCAAGTAGTCCCCACCCATCAACTGAAAATCTGTTAATTAATTCGAATTTAAATTCAAATCTTATCTTTTAGGAAAAGATGTTATCTTAATTTAAAATATTAGATTTTAAATTAATTAGGATTAGTTATAAAAAGGGGAGACTTCTCTTCTATTAGATTACATTAGAGGGTTTCCATTAGGGAATTCTATAAAAAATTTACATCTCACATTCCATGAGCAACTAGACCTCCACTATTAAGGTTAAGAGCTCTGTCTATTTGTATGGATTGATTTTATTACTTTTTCTATTTTAATTTATGTTTTGGATTTATATTTAAGAATTGTTTTTGCTCTTTATCTTATGAATTTGGGTGGAACGAAAGTATGACCTTTTTCTATTTGAGTTCTTATAAAACTTGGAAAAGCTCTTTACTTGAACAACAGCTTGAAAACATATTCTCCTAAATTTTAATTATTTGTATTTAATGGGATACGTGACATATAATCCCCTTATTTTTGGGTAATTAGAATTTTTGTGGCATATAAACTGAAAATTGATTTTCACCCTCTAATTGGAATTAATTGACCAAGGAATTGGCAGTTAATGAATTTTAGAGGAGACTAGGAAGGTCTAAGGAATTAGGGTCTAGTCACATATAGTTTGTCATAAATTAAATCCTACATAATTAAAATAGTTAATAAGAAAAGTTAATCCGGAAAAATAGATAACTCTGAAGCCTTAACTGTTTATCCATATTTTATTCCCAATTTATTTAATTGTCTATACTTTTGATATTTTGAATTCGAACTTAAACCTTTTGAACATTTCAAAACCAATTTCTGCTTGCCTAACTAAGCCAGTCAATCAATCATTGTTGCTTGATCCATCAATCCTCGTGGGATCGACCCTTACTCACGTAAGGTATTACTTGGTACGACCCGGTGCACTTGCCGGTTAGTATGTGTGGGTTATAAATTCCGCACCAATCTACATCAAATGCCGGTAAAGCTCACGCAATTCAATCTCTGGTGATCCTACTCAAAACTCCACAAACAAGGTCAGATCTTCCGGATCGGAGACTGAGGCTCTGTATTCTAGCCTTAACGCCGCAGAGACCTCAATTACACATGACTAATGAGCTTTCATGTCACATATCCCAATCATCCCAGATACTCTATTGGAACCTGTGATGTATTCTCAAGTTGTAGCTCAATGCTATCCGGCTAAGGCTTCGCAAGAGCTCATGTAGAATAAGGGGTCATATCCTCGTTCCACCCCAGATTCATAAGGATAAAGAACAAAGATGCATCATAGTATAGAATCAAACATATATTAAAGAATAAAAGTAATGATATTAATCCATAGGAATGAACAGAGCTCCTATCCTTAACCTAGGGAGTTTATTGCTCATAACTTACAGAGAAAATAATGTATGATATGTCTCGTGAGGAAAAAGATGAAGATCCTCAACAAGAGTGATGTCCCCTCTATATATACTAATAACTAGACCTAAAAAGATACTAATAATAATTAGAAATTACAAAAAAATGAAATAGACTAAGCTAAAGGTGCGAAAATTCATTTCTGGGTTGACTTGGTGAGTTTTTGGGTTGAGCTTGGTGTCCAACTTAGAGGAGTGGGCATTGAACGTCCACTGGAGGGGTAAATGCACTGCCTTGTGCTCCCTTGGTGGCATTGAACTCCATTTTTTGGCGTTCAACGCTGGCCTTGGTCCTTCATGGGCATTGAACGCTAGAAAAGGGGGTAAGTTGGGTGTTCAATGCTCGTTTTGGGCACTCGATTCCAAAGAAAAGCATAAACCATTATATATTTCTAGAAAGCCCTAGAAGTTAGTTTTCAAAAGATTTTTGAGAGCGCGTCAATTGGACCTTTGTAGCTTCAGAAATGCCCGTTTAAATGCATGGAGGTCAGGATTTGATGGCATCTGCTATCCTTTCTTTCCCTCTGAATCAGACTTTGCCAAAACTTGCCAAATTCACCCAAAAATCACCTAAAATCATAAGAAAAACATAAGAGCTCAAAGTAGTATCGAAAATGTGAATTTTACACTAATACCTACTAAAACATAATAAAACTTAATAAAATATAACTAAAAATACTAAGAAAATAGTGCCAACAAGGGTATAAAATATTTGCTCATTAGAACAATAAACTTAAACTGTTTCTTATCCTCGAGCAACCAAAAACAAGATAGGACTAAGAAGCAAATAATACAATAAGTCTCATGGTTGTCAATGAAGCTCATTTCCAAATATTGAATGGAGCTAATAGCTCTTTACTTCTGAACAGTTTTGGCATCTCATTTTCCTTTGAAGCTCAGAGTATTGGCATCTCTTGGAACTAGAATCCGGATGATATTATTGATTCTCATCTTTTAGCTTTTCTTGATTCTTGAACACAACTTCTTTTGGTGTTTTGCACTTACTTGAGACTAGTCGTGACTCTAAGCATTTTGTTTTCCTATATTACCACCGATACATAAACGCCATAGGCACTTAACTGGGGGAACCCTTTGGATTCAAATTTAGCCTTTCTTAAATTCCCAGACAGTGGTGCCCATAGTTCTTAAGCGTACTCTTTAGTTTTGGATCACGACTTTAACTGCTCAGTCTCAAGCTTTTCACTTGACACCTTTACACCACAAGCATATAGTTAGGGATAACAACTCATTTGAGCTTTTTAGGCTAATTTTGACCCTCCTAACCATTGATTCTCAAAGCCTTGGATCATTCTTCTTTTTCTTCTTTTTTTTCGTTGTTTTTTCTTACTTCAAGAGCCAATATCTTTTTATTTTTTCGGAGAATCAATGATACTTCTCTAAATTCACTGTTCTTTCAAGAGCCAACACCCTCAGCTTCAAGAAAATCACGCATAATTAATTCATACAATCAGAAAATAAATGCCAGGCCACCACTTTTTGAATTAGAAGGAACGAATTATGATCAACTCAAGAATTCTTGTATTTTAGTGCTTCTAAAAGAAAATAAAATTTTATTCAAGTTCAATGGAATGATAAGTAGAATATCTTATACTCAGTTGATAAAAATAAAAAATAAAAATTAAATACTAGAAAAATAAAAAATCCTACTAGTGATCATGCAGTCTTAGATATGAAAAACAAGAATTAGAATACTGAAATAGGAACTGGACAGGGGGGTGAAACTCAACCACCTTAATCACTTGAGGCTGCTCAGGCGTCTTCCTCTTGGGAAGGTAAACTGACTGTTGACTCTTGTCCGGAGCTGGTCCCTTAGTGTACTCCATGCTTTCTTTGGTGATTGGACTGTCTACTGGGATGCATGTGTCTCTGTCAATCAGGACTCCTGCCTCACCACAAAATCGAGAGATGAAGTGTGGAAAAGCCAGCTTGGCTTGAGTTGAGGTATTGTTTGCGAATTTGTATAACTTACAGGGGATTAGATGGTGAACTTCCACTTCATTTCCCAACATGAAGTAGTCGATCATCACCGCTCGCCTCACAGTAACTTCAGAACGGTTGCTAGTAGGGAGTATGGAACGCGCAATAAAGTCCAGCCATCTTCTAGCAAGCGGCTTGAGATCCATTCTCCTCAGTTAATTTGGTTGACCTTTCTTGTCAACTATCCACTGAGTTTCAGGAAGACATATGTCCTCAAGGACTTGATCTAGCCTCGTATTAGCTTGTACTCTCCTATTAAAAGAGTGGATTCATTTTTTTGTGGGGGTAGTTTGAAAATCTCCCTTACTCTATTTAGATTGAAATACAGAGTATTTCCTCGAACCATGGTGTGCATGTGTGGAATCATTTTCCCTCTTTCTTTTGTTTATCTGTCATCCATAGATTTGCATAAAACTCCTAGATTCTTACTATTCCAACATTGGTTGCAAGGTCTGCCAGAGTTTCCTAACCCCTCATTCGAATCTGCTTTTGGATTTCTGGGTATTCATCTTTTAATTGGAATTTGACTTTTGGAATCACTGTCTTCTTGCACACTACCTTATAGTAGTGTTCCTCATGAAGCTTAGAATAGAATCTGTAAGGTTTATAGGCAGTTGTTGGTGGAGCACCTTCTCTGTTATTTCTTAAGGTAGGTCTTCCACTTTTTGGAGTCATGGATTATGAATAAGTGAAAGAGCAAAGTAATGAGTGGATAATTTATACGCTTTTTGGCATTGTTTTTAGGTAGTTTTTAGTAGGATCTAGCTACTTTTAGGGATGTTTTCATTAGTTTTTATGCTAAATTCACATTTCTGGACTTTACTATGAGTTTGTGTGTTTTTCTGTGATTTCAGGTATTTTCTGGCTGAAATTGAGGGACCTGAGCAAAACTCTGATAAGAAGGCTGACAAAGGACTGCTGATGCTGTTGAATTCTGACCTCCCTGCACTCAAAATAGATTTTCTAGAGCTAAAAAACTCCAAATGGCACGCTCTCAATGGAGTTGGAAAGTAGACATCCAGAGCTTTCCAGAAATATATAATAGTCCATACTTTATTCGAGATTAGACGACATAAACTGGCGCTCAACGCTAGTTCCATGCTGCATTCTGGAGTCAAACACTAGAAACACGTCACGAACCAGAGTTGAATGCCAAAAACACGTTACAACTTGGTGTTCAACTCCAAAATAAGTCTCTGCACGTGTAAAGCCCAAGCTCAGCCCAAGCACACACCAGGTAGGCCCCGAAAGTGGATTTCTGCATCAATTACTTACTTTTGTAAACCCTAGTAGCTTGTCTAGTATAAATAGGACATTTTACTATTGTATTAGACATCTTTGGTCTCGGTTTTATTCCATTATTCATCTTAGGAGACTATTGATCACATTTAGGGGGCTGGCCATTCGGCCATGCCTGAACCATCACTTATGTATTTCCAACGATGGAGTTTCTACACACCATAGATTAAGGGTGTGGAGCTCTGCTGTACCTCGAGTTTTAATGCAATTACTACTATTTTCTATTCAATTCAGTTTATTCCTGTTCTAAGATATTCGTTGCACTTCACCATGATGAATGTGATAATCCGTGACACTCATCATCATTCTCACCTATGAACGCGTGACTGACAACCACTTCCATTCTACCTTAGACCGAACGCATATCACTTAGATTCCTTAATCAGAATCTTCATGGTATAAGCTAGAATTGATGGCGGCATTCATGAGAGTCCGAAAAGTCTAAACCTTGTCTGTGGTATTTCGAGTAGGATTCAAAGATTGAATGACTGTGACGAGCTTTAAACTCGCAATTGTTGGGCGTGATGACAAACGCAAAAGAATCAATGGATTCTATTCCGGCATGATCGAGAACCGACAGATGATTAGCCGTGCTGTGATAGAGCATTTGGACCTTTTTCACTGAGAGGATGGGATGTAGCCATTGACAACGGTGATGCCCTACATACAGCTTGCCATTGAAAGGAGTAAGAAGGATTGGATGAAGGCAGTAGGAAAGTAGAGATTCAAAAGGAGCACAACATCTTCATACGCTTATCTGAACTTCCCACCAATGATTTACATAAGTATTTCTATATTTATTTTCTAGTTATTTATTATTATTATTCAAAAACTCCATAACCAATTATTATCCGCCTAACTGCGATTTACAAGATGATCATAGCTTGCTTCATACCAACAATCTACGTGGGATCGACCCTTACTCACGTAAGGTTTATTACTTGGACGACCCAGTGCACTTGCTGGTTAGTTGTGTGAGGTTGTGAAGAAAGTGATGAGTTAGTAAATGCGCACACCAAGTTGAATGCCATTATTAGAGATCACAATTTTGTGCACCAAGTTTTTGGCGCCGTTGCCGGGGATTGTTCGAGTTTGGGCAACTGACGGTTCATCTTGTTGCTCAGATTAGGTAATTTTCTTTTTGTTTTATTTTCAAAAAATTTTCAAAAATCTTTCAAAAAAATTTTTACTTCTGTTTTCGAAAAAAAATTATTCTAAATCTTTAAGAATGAATTCTAGTGTTTCATGAAGCATGTTGTAGCCTGGTTGGCTGTAAAGCCATGTCTAAATTCTTTTGGACTTAGGCTTCCTCTTCACATGCTTGAACTATGTATGCTAAAGCTTGGCTGGCTATTAAGCCATGTCCAATTTCTGGACCGGAGCTTTAGACTAATATTGAAAGATTTCTGGAATTCTTATTAAAAATTTTGAATTTCTTATTTTATTTTTCCTATATGTTTTCGAAAAAAATATACAAAAATCCAAAAAAATTATAAAATCATAAAAATTAAAAATATTTTGTGTTTCTTGTTTTGAGTCTAGAGTCAATTTTAAGTTTGGTGTCAATTACATATTTTTGAAATTTATGCATTTTTTGAAAATTCATGCATATGTTCTTCATGATTTTCAAGTTGTTCTTGGTAAGTCTTCTTGCTTGATCTTTGAATTTTCTTGTTTTGTGTCTTTTCTTGTTTTTCATATGCATTTTTCATTTGTTAGAGTCCAAGCATTAAAGATTTCTAAGTTTGATGTCTTGCATGTTTTCTTTTCTTGAAAATTTTTCAAAAATAAGTTCTTGATGTTCATCATGATCTTCAATGTGTTCTTGGTGTTCATCTTGACATTCATAGTGTTCTTGCATGCATCATGTGTTTTGATCCAAAATTTTCATGTTTTGGGTCATAATTGTGTTTTTCTCACTCATCATTAAAAAAAAAAAATAAATAAATATCTTTTCCTTTTTTCTCTCAAAATTTCGAAAATTTGAGTTGACTTAGTCAAAATTTTTAAAATTAGTTAGTTCTTATAAGTCAAGTCAAATTTTCAATTTTAAAATTCTTATCTTTTCAAAATCTTTTTCAAAAATCAAATCTCTTTTACTTTTATCTTATGATTTTAAAAAATTTAAAACTATTTTTCAAAATCTTTTTCTTATTTTATTTTAAATTTTCGAAACTTAACTAACAAGTAATGTGATTGATTAAAAAATTTGAAGTTTGTTACTTTATTGTTAAGAAAGGTTCAATCTTTAAATTCTAGAATCATATCTTTTAGTTTCTTGTTAGTCAAGTAATTAATTTTAATTTTAAAAATTAAATTTTTCTCAACCATATCTTTTTAATCATATCTTTTTATCATATCTTTTTATCATATCTTTTTCAATTAACTAATTGACTTTTTGTTTGTTTCTTATCTTTTCCAAAACCACCTAACTATTTTTCCTCTCTAATTTTCGAAAATTTCTCTTTCCTTTTTAAATTTTTTAATTAATTAATTGTTTTAAATTTTAATTTTAATTTTATTCTCGTTTAATTTTCGAAAATCACTAACTACTTTTTCAAAATTTATTTTCGAAAATTTCTCCCTCTCTCATCTTATTCTATTTATTTATTCATTCACTAACACTTCTCTTCATCTCAAGAATCTGCTCCTATCTTCACCCTTGTGTTTGGATTCTTGACTCTTTTTCTTCACTCTTATCTCCTTTCTTCTTCTACTAACATAAAGGAATCTCTATACTTTGACATAGAGGATTCCTCTTCCTTTTCTGTTCTCTTCTTTCTCATATGAGCAGGAACAAGAAAAAAGGCATTCATGTTGAAACTGATCCTGAACCTGAAAGGACTCTGAAGAGAAAACTAAGAGAAGCTAAATTACAACAATCCAGAGACAACCTTATTGAAATTTTTGAACAAGAAAAGGATATGGTAGCCGAACGCAACAACAATAATGCAAGGAGGATGCTTGGTGATTATACTACACCTACTTCCAAGTTTGATGGAAGAAGCATCTCAATTCCTGCCATTGGAGCAAACAATTTTGAGCTGAAACCTCAAGTAGTTGCTCTAATGCAACAAAACTGCAAGTTTCATGGACTTCCATCAAAAGATCCCTACCAGTTTTTAACTGAGTTCTTGCAGATCTGTGAGACTATTAAGACTAATGGAGTAGATCCTGAAGTCTATAGGCTCATGCTTTTCCCTTTTGTTGTAAGAGACAGAGCTAGAACATGGTTGGACTCACAGCCTAAGGATAGCCTGGAGTCTTGGGATAAGCTGGTCACGGCCTTCTTGGTTAAATTCTTTCCTCCTCAAAAGCTGAGCAAGCTTAGAGTGGATGTTTAGACCTTCAAGCAAAAAGATAGTGAATCCCTCTATGAAGCTTGGGAAAGATACAAGCAAATGACCAAAAAGTGTCCTTCTGACATGTTTTCAGAGTGGACCATGATAGATATATTCTATTATGGTCTATCTGAGTTCTCTAAGATATCACTGGACCATTCTGCAGGTGGATCCATTCACCTAAAGAAAACACCTGCAGAAGCTCAGGAACTTATTGAAATGGTTGCAAATAACCAATTCATGTACACTTTTGAGAGGAATTCCGTGAATAATGGGACGCCTCAGAGGAAGGGAGTTCTTGAAATTGATGCTCTGAATGCCATATTAGCTCAGAACAAAATGTTGACTCAGCAAGTCAACATGATTTCTCAAAGTCTGAATGGATGACAAAATGCATCCAACAGCACTAACGAGGCATTTTCTGAAGAAGACGCTTATGATCCTGAAAACCCTGCAATGGCAGAGGTAAATTACATGGGGGAAGCCTTTGGCAACACCTATAACCCCTCATGGAGAAATCATCCAAATTTCTCATGGAATGATCAACAAAAGCCTCAACAAGGCTTTAATAATGGTGGAAGAAACAGGTTTAGCAATAGCAAGCCTTTTCCATCATCTTTTCAGCAACAGACAGAGAATTCTGAGCAGAGCACCTCTAACTTAGCAAATATAGTCTCTGATCTGTCTAACGCCATTTTAAGCTTCATGAGTGAAACAAGGTCCTCCATCAGAAATTTGGAGGCACAAGTGGGCTAGCTGAGTAAGAAAGTCACTGAAACTCCTCCTAGTACTCTCCCAAGCAATGCTGAAGAGAATCCAAAAAGTGAGTGCAAGGCCATTGACATAGTCAACATGGCCGAACCTAGAGAGGAAGGAGAGGACGTGAATCCCAATGAGGGAGACCTCAGGGGACGTCTCTCAAGCAAGAAGGAGTTCCTTATTGAGGACTTAAAGGAATCTGAAGGTCATATAGAGACCATAGAGATCCCATTAAACCTCCTTCTGCCATTCATGAGCTCTGAAAACTATTCTTCCTCTGAAGAGGATGAAGATGTAACTGGAGAGCAAGTTGCTCAATATCTAGGAGCTATCATGAAGCTGAATACCAAGTTATTTGGTAATGAGACTTGGGAAGGTGAACCTCCCTTGCTCATTGGTGAACTAGATGCATGGGTTCAGCAAACTTTACCTCAAAAGAAACAAGATCCTGGTAAATTCTTAATACCCTGTACCATAGGCACCATGACCTTTGAAAAGGCTATGTGTGACTTAGGGTCAGGCATAAATCTAATGCCACTCTCTGTAATGGAGAAGCTGGGGATCATTGAGGTACAACCTGCCATATTCTCATTGCAAATGGCAGACAAGTCAGTAAGACAAGCTTATGGATTGGTAGAGGACGTGTTGGTAAAGGTTGAAGGCCTTTATATCCCTGCTGATTTCATAATAATCTTAGACACTAGGAAGGAAGAGAATGAATGCATCATCCTTGGAAGACCTTTCCTAGCCACAACAGGAGCTGTGATAGATGTTAACAGAGGAGAATTAGTCCTTCAATTGAATGGGGACTACCTTGTGTTTAAAACCTAAGGGTGTTGATGGTTTCAGTGGCTAAGAGAAGGGGGGTTGAATCTTAGCCCCCTTTTCGCTTGATAACACTTGCTGACTTGTCAGACTAATTCTGGAAACTTTTACTCTTTTTATCTCTTCACTGCACACGAGACTTTTTGTTTTGTCTCGTCCCTAGCCACGAGACTTTTTGTTTTGTCTCGTCACTTGGCACGAGATAATTCTGGTTTTTGCTCCTGTGTAGTAGAAAACAGTAATGGAGTAGAAAGGAGAAGAAGATTGAACCCAGATATATCCTGGTTCGGCTGCTAAGTGCAGTGCAGCCTACATCCAGTCTCCATCACAAACATGATGGAATTTCACTATAATCAATCTGATTACAACTTGTAAAGTGCTAACCCAACTTACAAGAGGATTCCCACAGAATCATAATACACAACATAGATGAACAAAGGACCTCTAAGACATCTATGGCTTTTTCTTTTAATTTTGCACTCTCTGCCTTTTTCCGCTCTATGGCTTTTTCATACAAACCTCACTTGTTTGCCTTTTTCCATGAGACTCAAGATATGACAAAATTAAACAGAAAAATTACAAAACAGAATACATTGAAGGAGAAGAGAAAACTGTTAGCTCAGGTAGCTCTGAGAACTCTGTGCCTTGCACTCTCAAATTTTCTCCTTGCATCAAACAGTGGTTGTCCACCCTTATTATAGAAGAGGGGAGCCTCCACTTATTGAAGCCAAAACCGAACCAACTTCTTCCTCCTTCAATAACACAAAACTGGTTCGGCCACTTAGAGAGAGAAGAGATAACCATGTAAAACCCAACATACAATTACCTCTAGTCCTTTCTTGATCATCACCCTTCATCAATCCGAGCTCTCTATCCTTGGCTTCCTCTCCAAGATGGATTTCTGGCCCTTGATGCTTCATGATGATGATGACTTCATCTGCTTCAATCTCTGCCTTCAACCATCACTTCGTCACTCTAGCTACTCCCTGTGGTGGTTGAGCAGAATCAAAGACAAGCCATGCTTCAAGAATCTCCCTTGCTGGCCGAATCTTCATCTTCCATTTCTGAGCATGAAGAGCTCGAGATTACCTCACCAAATCTAACCACATTTGGTGAAAATCTCAGCCACTACATACTTTACTTTTTCCTGCCATCATTAACTTGATGGTCTTGATGTATGCAACTTCTTCTTTTTCTTTGTTGATAAGCATAGCGTCCATAGCTTCCTGGACAAGGACCGAAGAAGAAACAAGAAAGAGATGAGAGAGAATAAACAACTTAGAGAAAAACAATTCAATGTGATAAACCACTTTGTTGGTGAAAGTTGCTTTTACTTCCCTAGCTTAGAGTGGCGTGTTTGTCATAATACCCATCAATCAATTCAGTTGAATTTTTCTCTCTCATATTTCCCATGTATTAATTGATAATGTAATAGATTTTGAAATTCATCACATGGTGAAATACTTGGATCCGTTGGAAGCATTTTGCTTTCATTTTAATCTTGGTTTCGGACCAAGTTTGGAACTATTCATCACAAATGAGATTTGGGCTTGTAGTATTGAAGTTAAAACTGGCCCAATTAGTTAACATTTGCTTTCATGATGAATATTGTTTCGGATCAAGCATGGGAAAATTAACCATGGGCTTGGTTGTAATAATATTGAGCTTGGCCCATCAATAAAATTCAGCCACTCAATATAAGTCATGCATCAAGGCTGATTATTGAGCTTAAACCAGAAACTCATTTCTCGGCCCAACATAAAATCTGTACAACAAAATTATTAATTAAGCAAATTATGAATAAAGATCAAATTAATAATTTTGTAATTAAATATTTTAATAATGTTTGTTCATCATCAAAATTAAATAAGAGTTTTCCAAACTCATCAATCTCCCCCTTGATGACAAACATTATTAAAATTGAAATGGAAAGAAATTTAGAGATTGAGTAAGGAATACTCCCTTTGAATTTGAATTTCTCCCCTTTCTAAATGTCACATGACTCCCCCTTAATGTATGCTATTTTACCAAGGGAGGCACTAACCTGTAACATTTGAATCAAGCTTAAAGTAACAATGTTATTTAGCATATTTATACATGATGATAAATGCTTGATTTATGAGCAGTTTTAATTGATAATCAAAACTCATTTGATATCATAAACTGATTTACTGCTCGACCATTTTCATACAACAAAAAGTATCCAAATATTTTTTAAACATTTTCCTGTTTAGGATATCAGAGCAAAACAACATGATGAAAAATATTTGAAGAGCAAAACAAAGTAGTTTTTATATTTTACACAATTTAAAGGAACTGCCAAAAATAAATTTTCAATCCAACAAGTTTATCAATGATGAATCAACAGCCAAGCATCAAAATAAATCAATCATTATTATAAACCAAATGCCAAATGCAGTTTAAACAGCAGTGACCATAGTAAAACAAATGCACTAACAACATGCATTCTTTGAACAAGGGTGATCATGAATTTTCAATTTTGAAAATTTCATCCCCTGTTCCCCTGTTTTTCAGCCCCTGTTTCATTCCAATTTCAATTTTGGAACCTAAATTTCCTCCCCCTTTTGTCATCATGGGGGCACCTGCACAAAACATGATTAACATAGCAAAATATTCAAGATAAAGTAGCAAAAGTATATCAAAGTATCCTAGAGATTATCCCAGAGCAGTAAGTATCAAGTCATGCTCATACAAAAAATAGATTGAGCCTAATAGAGCCAATATCAAACAGAATAAAAAAAAACAGTCACTAATCATCAGAGAAATTAATATCTTCTTCCTCAGCGTCTCCTTCACTATCATCTCCCAAGTCTTCTTTAAAATGTTCCATCATCAGAATGACCCTTTCTTTGCAATTTTTCCAAGCTTTCTCACTCTCATAAGCTTGCTTGCGGGCCTCTTTGTGGGATCGAAACATCATGTCTGCCATGTTCGAAAATTCTCCCAAAATATGTTTGATGGACTTGATTGTTTTGGAAGATTCTGGCCTGCCTTCATAGTCACTATCCGATGCAGCAGATTTTCGCCCTTTGGTTTCCTTAGTCGCTCCTCCTCCTCTGATTGAAGACACCTTGTTTTTTACAGTCTCATTTAACAAATCAACTTTAAAGTACTCAAAAATTCTAGTTAAAAACATACCATAAGGCAGGTTAGCCTTTCTGGTGCTTCTAACAGAATCCCACATGTGCCTAATCATAATATAACCAAAGGAGATAGGGGTAGAGGTAACCAAAGCAAACAATATGAGATAGTTAGAAAATGTTACTCGGTTGTGTGAGCCGCTTTGGGGAGTCAGAATATGAGTGATGATTCAGTGAAGCAGGGAATTGACTGGTCCAAGAGCTTTGTGGGTTGCGATGGTGCCATGCAATCCAGAAAGGTTCTCGCAAATGTGCTGGAGAACAGTTTTGTGTGAAACGCCAACTTGTGTGTCCCATTTCTCCACCATATATGCTCGCGGTCCTTCATCCTTGAAGCCCAGGGCTGCTCCAATTGTCTCAGCATCAAGGGCTATTTGAACCCTTTTGACATAGGAATGAAGGGTGCCGTCGATAAGTCGCATATTAGCATAAAACTCTCGAACAAGACCTGGGTAGACTGGTTTCTTGATGAGGAGCAAAGGCTTCCAGTGAGGAGTTCAAACAGAGAGGAGATGTTGATGCCCTTGTTGTTGAGATTTTCGAGGCTAACAAGATAGGTTGTGCACAAATGACGCTTCTCCATAACCTCTTTGTGAAACTCAAAAGAGGTGCAAGAGTTAAATCTGCTTGGATCAAAGTGGGAGTGAGTCTTGCCATACTTGTCTCTGAATTCCATGGATTCCAAGTTTGGAGGTTCAGTCGTGTCATTGAGTGCAAACCCCTGATTCTTCTGTGAGCTTTTTCCGGGGGTAGTTTTCTTCGGTGATGAGGGTGGAGGTGAAGGAGTGGGAGAAGTATGAGATTCTTGCTCTTCTTCTTCAACTACAGGTTTCTTGTTCTTGCCTCGGCCTGAACTTTTGTGGGCAATCACCTTTTTTCTCATGGTGGTTGTTTGTTTGGATGGTGGTGAAAGAGAAGATGATGAGGTTGAATGAATGTGGATATGAGTGTGGGTTTGAGGCGTTGATGGTTTTTGAGAAAGAAGAATTCTTTCACTCTTTCTTGGCGCGGTTTTCTTTTTCATGGTAATGGAGGAATGAAATATGAAAGATTGGGGGTGATAACCGAATTGAGTGGGAGAGAGGCAAGGTGGGTGACGCATTAAATGAGGCTTAGAGAGAGAGAATGGTGGAAGTAATGACCATTATAGGGTGGTTATTACCCAAAAAAATGATTTTCCTTTTAACTTTTGAAATCTAAAACTGAAAAGTTGTTGCCTTAAATCAAGGGATTAGATGGAGAGAGGGATTTGATTTGATAATAACCACTTCCAAGAAGATATGATGACACAAGGAAGAAGATTCTTATTTGCATGAGAGATAACTAACAAAACTGTTATGGTGGGGTCATGGAATTTTGGTGGGGCCCATAAAAATTTGAATTCTGCGTTGCCTCCCCCTTGACCATAGCTCTTTCATGATGCCATTATTTTCATCTCGTCCAAACCTGGGAGAAAAATAGAACAGAGTCACACATTCACAAATTTTCAATGAAACTTAAATCGAACATTCCCAAACTTTTTCTCAAGGTACAGAATCTGTCTTCGCAGAGGGGTTTTGTAAAAATATCAGCAATTTGGTCTTCAGATTTTACAAATTGAATATCAATAGTACCCTTTTTCACATGTTCCCTAATAAAATGATATTTTATCTCAATGTGCTTAGTTCTTGAGTGCAGAACAGGATTTTTTGAAATGTTTATAGCACTCATATTATCACAAAATAAGGGTATACTATTGATTTTTAATTTATAATCTTCCAATTCTGTTTTTAACCAAATTAATTGTGAGCAACATGCAGATGCGGAAACATATTCGGCTTCAGCAGTGGATAGAGCCACTGTGGCTTGTTCTTGCTTGACCACATGTTGAGTGAGCTTCCAAGGAAGCAACACATGCCGGAGGTGCTCCTCCTATCCACTTGATCTCCCGCATAATCTGCATCACAAAAACCTACTGCACAAAAGTCATCAGATTTAGGATACCATAATCCATAATTACAAGTTCCCTTAATGTATCTAATGATGCGTTTAACAGCCGTAAGGTGAGATTCTTTTGGATGTGATTGAAACCTTGAACATACACCCACACTTTGGACTATATCCGGTCTAGAGGAGGTAAGGTACATAAGTGAACCTATCATTCTTCTATACCTTGTTTCATCCACATCTTGGCCATCATCATCCTTTTCAAGTTTAGTATTGGGATGCATAGGAGTGCCCATTGATTTGGAGTTTTCTAGGCCAAACTTTTTGATAAGCTCTTTGGCATACTTTCCTTGGTAAATAAAAGTGCCACTAGGAGTTTGTTTAATTTGGAGGCCAAGAAAGAAAGTAAGCTCTCCCATTAAACTCATTTCAAACTCACTAGTCATGAGTTTTCCAAACTCTTCACACAAGGAAATGTTGGCCGATCCAAATACAATGTCATCAACATAAACTTGAACAAGGAGCATATCATTATTAGATGCTTTAATAAATAAAGTAGTGTCGGTGGTACCCCTTTGAAATTTATTTTCCAACAAGAAGGCACTAAGTCTTTCATACCAAGCTCTTGGAGCTTGTCTAAGACCATAAAGAGCCTTAGTTAATTTAAAAACATGATTTGGAAACTCTTTATGTTCAAAATCAGGGGGTTGAGCCACATACACTTCTCTATCAATAAAGCCATTAAGGAAGGCACACTTAACATCCATTTGAAACATTTTGAAACCCTTATGGGCAGCATAGGCAAAAAGCAACCTAATTGCTTCCATTCTAGCTACCGGAGCAAAAGACTCATCAAAATCAATACCCTCTTCTTGATCGTAACCTTGGGCCACTAATCTAGCCTTGTTACGAACAACTTGTCCATCCTCACCAAGTTTATTTTTAAACACCCACTTAGTACCGGTAACTTTCTTACCATCCGGATAAGGTACTAGTGTCCAAACCTTATTCTTGTCAAATTGAGCAAGCTCCTCTTGCATTGCTTTAACCCATGATGGATCCTCAAGAGCTTGTTTGACATTGTTGGGCTCTATTTGTGACAAGAGAGCAAGATTGCTAGGTTCGGTTTGCCTTTTGGTGGAGGATCTTGTGGTTACACCTTGAGAGGGATCACCAATGATGAAGTCATGAGGATAACCCCTCATAGACTTCCATTCTCTAGGCTTTCAGACAGGTGTAGAGTTTTGATGAACTTCTGGTGGTCTCACTGTTTCAGTTGCTCGTGCCTGCTCAGGAGACAAAACGGAAGTATCTCCTCCAATCTAACGAGACAAAACTGTACTGGCAGATTCTTCATTCTGGACAGATTTGGGATTTTCTTTGCTTGCTCCAGCTCCTTCTCCATCTGAATCATTATCTATCATAGTACTGGGAATTAAGTTAGTATCACAAAAAGTAACATGTATGGGTTCCTCTATTGTCCTTTGCTCCTTGAGATAAACTCTATAGGCCTTGCTTGTGGTGGAATATCCAACAAACATTCCTTCATAGGATTTTGGATCAAATTTTCCAAGATTTTATTTATTGTTAAGTACAAAACATTTGCATTCAAAAATGTGGAAATACTTAAGATTTGGTAGGATTCCTTTCCATAGCTCATAAGGAGTTTTCTTTAAACCTTTTCAAATAATAGTCCTATTCAAAATATAACAAGCTGTATTTACAGTTTCAGCCCACAAAAATTTTGGAACATCATTTTCACAAAGCATAGCCCTAGTCATTTCTTGAAGGCTTCACATAGCATAGCTCTAGTCATTTCTTGAAGGCTTCGATTCCTTCTTTCAACCACCCCATTTTGTTGGGGTGTTCTAGGGCATGAAAAATTATGAGAAATCCCTAAGTCATCACAGAATTTTTCAAAGTCTTGATTTTCAAATTCTCTTCCGTGATCACTTCTCAAATAGGCAATTTTCAAATCTTTTTCATTTTGAATTTTCTTACAAAGGGTGGAGAAGGCATAAAATGCATCATTCTTATGAGCAAGGAAAAGTACCTAACCAAATCTAGAGTAATCATCTACCACCACAAGACAATAGTGTTTACCTCCTAAAGTCATCTACCACTACAAGACCATAGTATTTACCTCCTAAACTTTGAGTTCTAGTAGGACCAAAAAGATCAATATGCAACATTTCTAATTGCCTTTTGGTTGAGATTCCATCTTTTGATTTAAAAGAGGATTTTACTTGCTTGCCCAATTGACATGCATCACAAGTAAGATCCTTATCAAACTTGATGTTTGGAATTCCTCTAACCAAATTCTTTTTAACTAGCTTAGAAATTTGGTACATGCTAGCATGTCCCAACTTTCTATGCCAAAGCCATTTTTTAGATTCAAAAGATGTAAAACATGTTACATTTTGTTCCTTTAAATCCTCAAGAGTTAATCCATACACATTGTTGCATCTCTTTCCTCCATCATATTCATCAAGCTTTATGAAGAAGGTTGTCTTTCCGGTCATATGCCTAGAGCATCCGCTATCCATGTACCACATATTTTCTTTCTTCTTGGAAGCTAGGCATACCTACAAAATACGCTCAAGTGACCTTAGGTATCCAAATTTTCTTGGATCCTTTCACGTTAAACCATCTCTTATGTCCCAGATCATTGTAATCAAAAACAACCTTGTAAACTTTGTCACCTATCATTCTTTCTCCAAAGAAACATTGAACTGGAAAATGACCACTTCGGTTACATAGTCTACAAAATCTTGGAGTTGCTGTTTTGTTAAAGTAAGTTGGGTCTTGATACTTTACATCATTTGAAGATGAAGCAATGTTTTCAATATGTGATTTTTCAGATTTATAAAATCCTAACCCAGCTTTATTATAAAGAGGTTTTTGACTAGCCAAGATTTGATTCAAATTTTCACAACTTTGGGTGAACTTAGCTAAGTCTTCCTTAAGTCTTTTAACCTCCTTGAGCAACTCTTCATTTTTCTTAAAACAATTCACATATGCAAGGACAGAATGGTCACTTTCACAGCTTCTAACTTGGGCTTTTAACTGCTTATTCTCTTCCACAAGATCACAAGCAGTTTTGGCCTCTCTTAGTTTTTCTTTGAGAAAATCATTTTCAGCTTTAAGAATGAAATTTTGTTGTTCAAGATCTTGATTCTCAGTTAGAAAACATCTTATTTTTTCAGAAAGGTGATCTATCATAAGATGAAGGTCTTCAGTGTCAGGGTTTTGAAATGATACCTGATCTACCTCATTTGCCATGAGACAAGGTTGTGATTTAGTCTCAGACTCTTCATCATCATCATCTGAGTCATTTTCCAAATCTTCCCATGAAGCCATCAGTCCCTTCTTCTTTCCCTTTTTTGGTTTTTCCTCCTTCTTTGACTTGGGACAATCAGATTTAAAATGCCCCATTTCCTTGCAATTGTAACAGATTACTTTGCTAAGGTCCTTCTTCATCCTCCTTGAGTTGCTGCCTTTGCTTTTGAGTTTGATCATTTTCCTGAATTTTTTTGCAAACAATACAAACTCATTTTCAGAAGAATTATCACTGGATTCATCATCCAGAGGGTTAGTCACAGAAGAAAAAGCAATTCCTTTTTTTTGAATCTTTTTTCAAATAGGAGTTTTCAAAAGTAAGGAGATTTCCTCTCAAATCATCAAGTGTCATGGAATCTAAGCTACTACTCTCAGAAATAATTAAAGCTTTTGTTTCCCACTCTTTTGTCAGACATCTCAATACTCTTCTCACTAGCACAGATTCTGAATGAGTAATTCCAAGAGCATCTAAGCCAACAATGATGGAGTTGAACCGTTCGAACAGTTCATCAATGGACTCACCTTCCTTCATTGCAAACAGTTCATATTCCCTGTTCAACATGTCTGTCCGAGTCTTCTTTACAATGGTGGTTCCTTCATGAGTGATTTGCAACTTGTCCCAGATTTCTTTTGCCGTTGTGCATCGTGATATTCGTCGGTACTACTCAAAGCTGATAGCATAGTTGAGCAGATTTATTGCCTTGGCATTTAACTCCACCTTCTTCCTATCTTCCTCGGTCCATCTTGCTTCTGGTTTAAAAGTGACTACTCCTTCAACACTTGTGGTAGATGGGAATTGAGGACCTTCTAGGATGATCTTCCATAGTCTGTAATCTACTGCTTGTACAAATATCTTCATCCGCTCCTTCCAATAGGTATAATTTTTCCCATTGAAAATGGGAGATCTGTTACTTGATTGACCTTCAGCCAGATTGTAAGACACCACATTTGCGCCACTATTTTCTGCCATGAGGATCTTTACTCCAAGCTACAAAGCTTGATCTCTTTGAGACCAAGCTCTGATACCACTTGATGGTTTCAGTGGCTAAGAGAAGGGGGTTGAATCTTAGCCCCCTTTTCGCTTGATAACACTTGCTGACTTGTCAGACTAATTCTGGAAAATTTTACTCTTTTTATCTCTTCACTGCACACGAGACTTTTTGTTCTGTCTCGTCCCTAGCCACGAGACTTTTCATTTTGTCTCGTCACTTGGCACGAGATAATTCTGGTTTTTGCTCCTGTGTAGTAGAAAACAGTAATGGAGTAGAAAGGAGAAGAAGATTGCACCCAGATATATCCTAGTTCGGCTGCTAAGTGCAGTGCAGCCTACATCCAGTCTCCATCACAAACATGATGGAATTTCACTATAATCAATCTGATTACAACTTGTAAAGTGCTAACCCAACTTACAAGGGGATTCCCACAGAATCATGATACACAACATAGATGAACAAGGGACCTCTAAGACATCTATGGCTTTTTCTTTTAATTTTACACTCTTTGCCTTTTTCCGCTCTATGGCTTTTTCATACAAACCTCACTTGTTTGCCTTTTTCCATGAGACTCAAGACATGACAAAATTAAACAAAAAAATTACAAAACAGAATACATTGAAGGAGAAGAGAAAACTGTTAGCTCAGGTAGCTATGAGAACTCTGTGCCTTGCACTCTCAAATTTTCTCCTTGCATCAAACAGTGGTTGTCCACCCTTATTATAGAAGAGGGGAGCCTCCACTTATTGAAGCCAAAACCGAACCAACTTCTTCCTCCTTCAACAACACAGAACCGGTTTGGCCACTTAGAGAGAGAAGAGAAAACCATGTAAAACCCAACGTGCAATTACCTCTAGTCCTTTCTTGATCATCACCCTTCATCAATCCGAGCTCTCCATCCTTGGCTTCCTCTCCAAGATGGACTTGCTGGCTGAATCTTCATCTTCCATTTCTGAGCATGAAGAGCTCGAGATTACCTCACCAAATCTAACCACATTTGGTGAAAATCTCAACCACTACATACTTCACTTTTTCCTTCCATCATTAACTTGATGGTCTTGATGCATGCAACTTCTTCTTTTTCTTTGTTGATGAGCATAGCGTCCATAGCTTCCTGGACAAGGACCGAAGAAGAAACAAGAAAGAGATGAGAGAGAATAAACAACTTAGAGAAAAGCAATTCAATGTGATAAACCACTTTGTTGGTGAAACTTGCTTTTACTTCCCTAGCTTAGAGTGGCGTGTTTGTTATAATACCCATCAATCAATTCAGCTGAATTTTTCTCTCTCATATTTCCCATGTATTAATTGATAATGTAATAGATTTTGAAATCCATCACATGGTGAAATACTTGGATCCGTTGGAAGCATTTTGCTTTTATTTTAATCTTGGTTTCGAACCAAGTTTGGAACTATTCATCACAAATGAGATTTGGGCTTGTAGTATTGAAGTTAAAACTGGCCCAATTAGTTAACATTTGCTTTCATGATGAATATTGTTTCGGATCAAGCATAGAAAAATTAACCATGGGCTTGGTTGTAATAATATTGAGCTTGGCCCATCAATAAAATTCAGCCACTCAATATAAGTCATGCATCAAGGCTGATTATTGGGCTTAAACCAGAAACTCATTTCTCGGCCCAACATAAAATCTGCACAACAAAATTATTAATTAAGCAAATATGAATCAAGATCAAATTAATAATTTTGTAATTAAATATTTTAATAATGTTTGTTCATCATCAAAATTAAATAAGAGTTTTCCAAACTCATCAGGTGTTCTTCTTTAACAATAGAGAGGAAGCATGAAAAGCTTCTCTCAGTACAGAGTCAAACAGAGCCCCCACAATCAAACTCTAAGTTTGGTGTTGGGAGGCCACAGCCAAACTCTAAGTTTGGTGTTGAATCCCCACATTCAAACTATAAGTTTGGTGTTGGGAGTCTACAAAATTGACCTGATCACCTTTGAGGCTCCATGAGAGCCCACCGTCAAGCTAATGACATTAAATGAGCGGTTATTAGGAGGCAACCCAATTTTTATTTATCTTATTTTATTTTTCTTTTATTGTTATTTTATGTTTTATTATGTTCATGATCATGTGGAGTCACAAAATAAATATTAAAATTAAAAACAGGATCTAAAACAGCAGAAGAAAAAGCACACCCTGGAGGAAGGGTGATAAACCACTATTTTATGGTTTATCTTATGCTAAATTAAGTGGTCTTTATCAACTCTTTACTCACTTATTTATACAATTCGCATGTTTTACATTTTCCTTCCTGATTTTGTGTTATGATTGAAAACATGCTTCTTTGATCTTATATTTGCTTATTATTAATCCTCTCTTATTACCATTAGATGCCTTGATATGTGTGTTAAGTTTTTTCAGATATTATAGGGTAGGAATGGCTTGGAGGATGGAAAGGAAGCATGCAAAAGTGGAAGGAATACAAGAAGTTGAAGAAGTTGTTAAGTTGTCCAGCCTGACCTCTTCGCACTCAAACGGCTATAACTTTAGCTACAGAGGTCCAAACGATGCGGTTTTAGTTGCGTTGGAAAGCTAACGTCCAGGGCTTCGATTTGTCATATAATTTGCCATAGCTGCCCCGAAGTTAGGCAATGTGAACGCGTGAATGACGCGCCCACATCGCATCTGCGAACTACAATCCGCACGGACACGTGGATGACGCCTCCGCGTCACTTGGCCGCGACCTGTACGGACCAGAAAGTGCTGGAAGTGACTTTTGGGCTGTTTCTGACCCAGGTTTTGGCCCAGAGAACACCGATTAGAGGCTACAAAGTGGGGGAATGCATCCATTCAAATCATACTCTCATAATTCACAATTTTTGTTTTAGATGTAGTTTTTAGAGAGAGAGGTTCTCTCCTCTCTCTTAAGATTTAGGATTAGAATTCCTCTTAAAGGATTTAGGATTTATTATTATTTCAACTTATAATTTTTCTGAGCTCCAGGTTTAATATTCCTTTATTTTGACTTCTCTTATTTTTAATTATATATGTTGCCAATTTGGCTTAATGACATTCATGCTTTGATTTTCTTAATAAATATTATTTGAGGTATTTTCAGATCTATGATTTATTTCTTTTATTTATAATATAAATAATTTGGATTTTTCCTGTTGGCCTTGGTTGAGTAATTGGTGACGCTTGAACTGTCAAAAAAAGCAGTGGTTGAAATTGGGAGTTGCTAATTAATTTGAGTTCCAATAACTCTAGCCTTTCCAAAGGAAAGACTAGGACTTTAGGTATCAAATTAATTAGTCCACTTGACCTTCCCTTGTTTAGTAAGGGTTAACTAAGTAGGATTAAAATCCAATTCTCATCACAATTCATAAGGATAGGACTTCCAGTTCTTGTACCTTGCCAAATGTTTATTTTCCAGTTATTATTATTATTATATTTTACTTGTCATTCAACTAACCTTTTACCTTAATCCAAAACCCCAAAACACACTTTTTCATAATCAATAATAAGAACATACCTCCCTGCAATTCCTTGAGAAGATGACTCGAGGTTTAAATACTTCGGTTATCAATTTATTTAGGGGTTTGTTACTTGTGACAACCAAAACGTTTGTATGAAAGGACTTTTGTTGGTTTAGAAGCTATACTTGCAACGGGAATTTATTCTGAATTCTAGACCACGCAAAAGTTCTCTCATCAAAATGGCGCCTTTGCCGGGGAATTGCAAACGTGTGCCTTATTATTGGTTATTGTAAATATTTTTCAAAAAAAAATATTTTTCTTTCACTTGTTTATTTGTTTCTCCTTTTCCCCCTTATTTCTGATAACTACTTTGAATTCTCACCCCTCTCGCTTTGAGTTTGGTTCTAACTTTGTTGAAGGAAATAGAAACCATAACAGGAATATGCATCAAGGTCAGACCAATCAAGGATGGATGGAGCCAAGAGGATCTAATCAACCCTTTAGGCAACAACACCCTCCAAAATATCATGGACAACGACCATTCTACAATGCATACCCAGCTGAAAGATTTGGTGGATCGCCTAGTAGCTACCAACAAGCCCCACCCTGTGCTCAGATACCATCCTCTCAAAATAATTTTGAACCACTATACTCACAAGCTCCTTTCCACCAAACACCTTCATATGACCCTAATCCATATCCACCATACCAACCACCTTATGAGCCAAATAAACCATACATAGAACCACCACCTTAATATACACCATCTTCTTATCATTACCAAAATGAACCCTCCTATCCACCCTAAACCTCCATGGAGAAAGTATTTGCCGATTTAAACTCTACTAACAAGCTCTGGTCACCCAAATCGGACCACCGAATACCTTCAACAATCAACCCTCAAGCTCTAGTACACTTCCTTTTCAACCATATAATGATCCACCCATTCCATCACCACCCATTCCATCACCACCATCCATGGAAGAGCACCCACATCCATCAATCCAATAACAAGATGATCTCAGTTATGCTATTGAAATGGAGCAAGAGTCAAGGGATCATTTCAAGGAAACAGTAGATCAATTTCATGCAACCCTTCATCAATTGGAGCAAGCAATAAGTCAATTACCTTCCAGACGTTTGGACACTCAAGGGACCCCCATGGCTTCATGTGGAGAATCTAATGAAGAATGTAGCATGAAGGAGATACTAAAGACTCCAGTGGACAATAAGGAGCATGACTTTGTACTGGAACAAGTGGAGAAAGCCATAATAGTTGCAGAGGAAGAAGTGGTTGAAGATTTAGGAGATGCAGAACCTCCACGGGAACCTCAAGTCACAGAACCCTCTTCTAAGGAGTTTGAATTTGTTGTTGAGGAGGGTGTACAACCCCCAAGGCATGTTATGGTTGAAGACTTGGAAGAGATTGATCAAGAAATGGAGATTCGAGAAGAAAAAGCACAACCTCCCATGCCCTTGGTGAACAATGAATAGGAAATTGAATCAGAAAAAAGCTACCAAGAGGAAGAGGTTGATATTTAAGAAGCTTACAAAGAGGTGGTAGTTGTCAAAGAAGAGCACAAGAGTAAGAGGAAGATGGTCAGTGATAAGATTTATCCTGCAAGATTCAACATGGTTGTGTGCTCAACATTTAAACGCAAAGGTTGGTTTAGAGCTCAACTGAATTGGACTAGAAAGTTGTCTGGCTGCTTCAGTGAGAATTCAGACTGTTTGCCACCCGGATGGAACAATATTGCTCAATAAGAAGATGGATGCAAAAACAAGATTTGGGATCCTGGAGGCTACTGGAATTCTAAACACTGGTGGAGATTCCTGGATCAGTACAAGCATAAACCACCATAACAGGGAGCTCACCAAATGTCCAACTTAAGGACTTTAACTAAAAGTGCTAGGTGGGAGACAACCCACCATGGTATGATCGTTTCTTTTCATTTTTATCGAGTTTTATTTGTTTCCGAGTCTTATTTTATCTTATTATATTGAACCTGAAATTTTGCATAACATTCATATTAGCATTGCATTCTGCATTTTTCATGCATAAAAAAAATGCCACGCGACGCGACCGCATCAGCGATGCGTCCGCGTCGCAATGAGAGGGGAGAAAATAAAAACGAACAGAGAGTCACGTTGGAGCGTGGCTGGAGGCGTGCCAATGGCACAAATCGACCCACGCGACCGCGTCGCCGACGTGTCCGCGTCACATGGGAATAATAGCCTCCCACGCGACCGCGTGGCCCACGCGGCCGCGTGCTCTGATTTTCGACGTAAAAAGGGTGCACAACGAATTATTGTGCGAGAGTGGTGCTGGATTGGTGCTGAACGCACAATTCTACCCACGCGGACGCATGGCTCACGCATCCGCGTCATTCCCTTCTAAAAGCCCACTCAAGCGATCGCATGCCCCACGCGATCGCGTCACTTCAAATTTGGCAAATAAAATAATTCGAACAGAGAGTTGTGCAGGCGCGAGGCCGCACTCGCGCCAGAAGCATAACATGTGTCACGCGACCGCGTGACCGACGCGACAGCGTCGATTAACTTAAAGCGCAGGTCACGCGATTGCGTGCCCCACGCGTCTGCGTCGCTTGCGCCGCACAGCTTATCCTAATTTGCCAAATATCTTATCTTTTCTTCCTCAATCCTAATTTTTCCCTCCCTCCTTTCTTACTCACTTCTTTCCCTTCTCATTCTTCTTATCTTTCATTTTATTTATTTCCATATTCCATTCATTACATTTTAATTTAGTGTATATTCTTCCTTCTTTTCTAAATTCATTATTTTTCCTTTGGTGTTGAATTTTCTTATTTAAATGTTGCATCTTTTCTTGAATTATTTTGAGTGCTTAGTAGCTTGTTTTATTCTGGTTAGGTAATGTTATTTATATCAATGCCAATCTTTTATACCTGTATCACTTTTGCATTGACTTGAATTTATATTATCTCTCCTTACCCACACTCTCTTCCCTCATTTTTTGAAATTTTTTACATTATTGATATGCCATGTGTCTCCACTATTCTCTCACTTGCATGTTGTAGCTACCATGTAATTGAAACCCCCATTATTTGGCATTAACCCACCCAGACTTTATTTATATTCTTATTTTTATTTCTGGGTTACTTTTTCTTCTTTTCCCTCTTCTTTCAGGACGGCCACCACAAAGGGAGAGGAAAAGCTTCTTACTGGGGAGACAAACAAGTTCATCTGCTCAATCTTTGGAGAAAAGCATCAGTTGAAGCAACCCGTCCACCTGCACATCTTAGCATGCACCGAGGACGGTGCAATCTTTAAGTGTGGGGAGGTCGATACCGATCTCCATGGGTTAGCTATTTTCTTCTTTTCAACATTTGTTTTATTTTCTTTGTTTGTTCATTATTGCATTTGCATGTTTAATTGCATGTTTGTTTGATTTTATGCATTTAGCTACTGCTTGGTTAAAATAATAAGTTTCTTTTTAAGATCCTATTTTTAAAAAATTTCACTAATTTAAATTGAAAATTTTTGTGTTAAATTTGTTTGAAGTTGTATTTGAAACATGGTTTTTGAGCCAAAGAACACACAACCTGTGAGATTTTGAGCTTATTTACATGGTTACATTATTTA
>NC_029775.3:78407403-78434590 GCF_000817695.3 Arachis duranensis | reverse complement strand
ATTTTTGCATTTAGTTGCATTCATAGGTTGCATCTCATACATTCTATCATTCCTCTTCATCTCTTTATAGTTTCTCTTGAGCTTAGCATGAGGACATGCTATTGTTTAAGTGTGGGGAGGTTGATAAACCATTATTTTATGGTTTATCTTATGCTCAATTGAGTGGTTTTTATCAACTCTTTACTCACTTATTCATACAATTCGCATGTTTTACATTTTCCTTCCTGATTTTGTGCTATGATTGAAAACATGCTTCTTTGATCTTATATTTGCTTATTATTAATCCTCTCTTATTACCATTAGATGCCTTGATATGTGTGTTAAGTGTTTTCAGATATTATAGGGCAGGAATGGCTTGGAGGATGGAAAGGAAGCATGCAAAAGTGGAAGGAATACAAGAAGTTGAAGAAGTTGTTAAGCTGTCCAGCCTGACCTCTTCGCACTCAAACGGCTATAACTTTAGCTACAGAGGTCCAAACAACGCGGTTCCAGTTGTGTTGGAAAGCTAACGGCCGGGGCTTCGATTTGATATGTAATTTATCATAGCTGCCCCGAAGTTAGGCAACATGAATGCGTGAATGACGCGCCCACGTCGCATCTGCGAACTGCAATCCGCGCGGACGCGTGGATGACGCCTCCGCGTCACTTGGCCGCGACCTGTACAGACCAGAAAGCGCTGGAAGTGACTTCTGGGCTGTTTCTGACCCAGTTTTCAACTCAGAGAACACAGATTAGAGGCTACAAAATGGGGGAATGCATTCATTCAGATCGTGCTCTCATAATTCACAATTTTAGTTTTAGATGTAGTTTTTAGAGAGAGAGGCTCTCTCCGTTCTCTTAGGATTTAGAAATTAGGATTTTTAGAAATTAGGATTTATTTCAACTCTTCATCAGGTTCAATAATTCATGTTTTCTACTTTTATTTACTCTGATACTTTCATTTGTATTTGATTTATGTTGCCCAATTGGCTTATGAACTTTTCATGTTAGGATTATACATTATTGAGATGTTTTCAGATTTATGATTTTAATTTAGATTTTTCTACCTTTTGGCTTTGGTTGATTAATTGGTGACTCTTGAGTTATCAAACTCATTGTTGATTGAAAGTTGAAATTCTTCAAGAATTGATTCGAGATCCGATAACTCTAACTTTTTCCAAGGAAAGACTGGGACTTGAGGATTCGAATTAATTCATTCACTTGACTTACCTTCATAGTTAGAGGTTAACAAAGTGGGAGAAAAATCCAATTCTCATCACAATTGATAAGGATAACTAGGATAGGACTTCCAGTTCTCAAACCTTGCCAAGAGTTCATTTTACAATCATTTATTTAGTTTACTTGTCATTTATCATATCTGCTCCTCATTCTCGAAACCCCGATTTACAAGCTCATAACCAATAATAAGAACATACCTCCCTGCAATTCCTTGAGAAGACGACCTGAGGTTTAAATACTTCGGTTATTAATTTATTTAGGGGTTTGTTACTTGTGATAACCAAAACGTTTGCACGAAGGGATTTCTGTTGGTTTAGATTCTATATCTACAACGCGACTATTTTTATAAAATTCTTTACTAGCAAAAATCCTAACGTCAAAGGGCTTACTGGCGTTTAAACGCCAGTAAGGAGCATCTGGCTGGCGTTCAATGCCAGAACAGAGCATGGATCTGGAGTTGAACGCCAGAAACAAGCAACATCCTGGCGTTTAAGCACCAGGAAAACACCCTAAGGAGAACTGGCACTGAACGCCAGAAACAAGCATGGGACTGGCGTTCAACGCCAGAAACATGCTGCAAATAGGCGTTGAACGCCCAAAATAAGCATGATGCTGGCATTCAACGCCAGAAACAAGCATCAACCTGGCGTTGAACGCTAGGATTGCATGAAAAGGGCATTTTACACGCCTCATTTGTGCAGGGATGTAAATCCTTGACACCTCAGGATCTGTGGACCCCATAGGATCATCTCAGGATCTGTGGACCCCACAGGATCTCCACCTACCTCAACTCACCTTCTCTCCTCTTCACACAATCCAATAACACTCTTCCCCAAAACCCTTCACCAATCACCTCAATCTCTCTTCCCCATCACCTCTTCACCACTCACATCCTTCCACTCTTCCCCATAAACCCCACCTACCTTTAAAATTCAAATCTCTTTCCCACCCAAACCCACCCTAAATAGCCGAACCTACTCCTTCTCCTTCCACTATATAAACCCCTCCATTCTTCTTCATTTTCATACAACACAACCCTCTCTTCTCCTCCTTGGCCGAAACACAACCCTCTCTCCCTCTCCTCCATATCTTCTTCTTCTTCATCTATTCTTTCTTCTCTTGCTCGAGGACAAGCAATATTCTAAGTTTGGTGTGGTAAAAGCATAGCTTTTTTGTTTTTCCATAACCACCTATGGCACCTAAGGCCGGAGAAACCTCTAGAAAAGGGAAAGGGAAGACAAAAGCTTTCACCTCCGAGTCATGGGAGATGGAGAGATTCATTTCCAAAGCCCATCAAGACCACTTCTATGATGTTGTGACCAAGAAAAAGGTGATCCCTGAGGTCCCTTTTAAGCTCAAGAAAAATGAGTATCCGGAGATCCGACATGAGATCCAAAGAAGAAGTTGGGAAGTTCTGACCAACCCCATTCAACAAGTCAGAATCTTAATGGTTCAAGAGTTCTATGCCAATGCATGGATCACTAGGAACCATAATCAAAGTTTGAACCCAAATCCAAAGAATTATCTTACAATAGTTCGGGGAAATACTTAGATTTTAGTCCGAAAAATGTGAGATTGGTGTTCAACTTGCCCATGATGCAAGGAGATGCATGCCCCTACACTAAAAGGGTCAACTTTGATCAAAGGTTAGACCAAGTCCTTATGGATATATGTGTTGAAGGAGCTCAATGGAAAAGAGACTCCAAAGGCAAGCCGGTTCAATTAAGAAGACTGGACCTCAAGCCTGTGGCTAGAGGATGGTTGGAGTTCATCCAACGCTCCATCATCCCCACTAGCAACCGATCCGAAGTTACTGTGGATCGGGCCATCATGATTGGAGAGGAGGTAGAAGTTCATGAAGTCATCTCCCTTGAATTCTACAAAATAGCCGAAAAGTCCTCCACCATGGCAAGGCTAGCTTTTCCTCATCTTATTTGCCATCTATGTTACTCAGCTGGAGTAATCATAGAAGGAGACATCCCCATTGAGGAGGACAAGCCTATCACTAAGAAGAGGATGGAGCAAACAAGAGAGGCCATCCACGGATCTCAAGAGATGCGTGAGGAAGCTCATCATCAAGAAATCCCTGAGATGCCTCAATGGATGCATTTTCCTCCAAATAACTATTGGGAACAACTCAACACTTCTCTAGAAGATTTGAGTTACAATATGGATCAATTAAGGGTGGAACATCAAGAGCACTCCATCATTCTCCATGAGATTAGAGAAGATCAAAGAGCAATGAGGGAGGAGCAACAAAGGCAAGGAAGAGACATAGAAGAGCTCAAGGACATCATTGGTTCTTTAAGAAGAAAGCGCCACCATCACTAAGGTGGACTCATTCCTTGTTCTTATTTCTCTGTTTTTTTATTTTTAAGCTTTATGTTATCTATGTTTGTGTCTTTATACATGATTATTAGTATGAAGTAACTATGTCTTAAAGCTATAAATAATTCCATGAATCCTTCACCTTTCTTAAATGAAACATGTTTTTAATACAAAAGAACAAGAAGTACATGAGTTTTGAATTTATCCTTGAATTTAGTTTAATTAAATTGATGTGGTGACAATACTTTTTGTTTTCTAAATGAATACTTGAACAGTGCATATTTTTTATATTGTTGTTTATGAATGTTAAAATTGTTGGCTCTTGAAAGAATGATGAACAAAGAGAAATGCTATTGATAATCTGAAAAATCATAAAATTGATTCTTGAAGCAAGAAAAAGCAGTGAATAGCAAAAGCTTGCGAAAAAAATGGCGAAAAAAATAGAAAGAAAAAGAAAAAGCAAGCAGAAAAAGCCAATAGCCCTTAAAACCAAAAGGCAAGGGTAAAAAGGATCCAAGGCTTTGAGCATCAATGGATAGGAGGGCCCAAGTGCCAATCATTTTGAACTTCAAAGGAAAAAGTGAGATGCCAAAACTGTTCAGAAGCAAAATGCTACAAGTCCCGCTCATCTAATTAGAATTAATATTCATTGATATTCTGAGCTTTATAGTATATTCTCTTCTTTTTATCCTAATTGATTTTCAGTTGCTTGGGGACAAGCAACAATTTAAGTTTGGTGTTGTGATGAGCGGATAATTTATACGCTTTTTGGCATTATTTTTAGGTAGTTTTTAGTAGGATTTAGCTACTTTTAGGGATGTTTTCATTAGTTTTTATGCTAAATTCACATTTCTGGATTTTACTATGAGTTTGTGTGTTTTTCTGTGATTTCAGGTATTTTCTGGCTGAAATTGAGGGACCTGAGCAAAACTCTGATAAGAAGGCTGACAAAGGACTGCTGATGTTGTTGGATTCTGATCTCCTTGCACTCAAAATAGATTTTCTGGAGCTAAAAAACTCCAAATGGCGCGCTCTCAACGGCGTTGGAAAGTAGACATATAGAGCTTTCCAGAAAGATATAATAGTTCATACTTTATTCGAGATTAGATGACGTAAACTGGCGCTCAACGCCAGTTCCATGCTGCATTCTAGAGTCAAACGCCAGAAACACGTCACGAACCAGAGTTGAACGCCAAAAACACGTTACAACTTGGCGTTCAACTCCAAAAGAAGCCTCTGCACGTGTAAAGCTCAAGCTCAGCCCAAGCACATACCAAGTGGGCCCCGGAAGTGGATTTCTGCATCAATTACTTACTTCTATAAACCCTAGTAGCTAGTGTAGTATAAATAGGACATTTTACTATTGTATTAGACATCTTTGGTCTCGGTTTTATTACATTATTCATCTTAGGAGACTATTGATCACATTTAGGGGGCTGACCATTTGGCCATGCCTGAACCATCACTTATGTATTTTTAACGGTGGAGTTTCTACACACCATAGATTAAGGGTGTGGAGCTCTACTGTACCTCGAGTTTTAATGCAATTACTACTATTTTCTATTCAATTCAGTTTATTCCTGTTCTAAGATATTCTTTGCACTTCACCATGACGAATGTGATGATTCATGACACTCATCATCATTCTCACCTATGAACGCGTGACTGACAACCACTTCCGTTCTACCTTGACCGAACGCATATCTCTTAGATTCCTTAATCAGAATCTTCGTGGTATAAGCTAGAATTGATGGCGGCATTCATGAGACTCCAGAAAGTCTAAACCTTGTCTGTGGTATTCCGAGTAGGATTCAGGGATTGAATGACTGTGATGAGCTTCAAACTCGCGGTTGTTGGGTGTGATGACAAATGCAAAAGAATCAATGGATTCTATTTCGGCATGATCGAGAACCGACAGATGATTAGCCGTGCTATGACAGAGCATTTAGACCTTTTTTACTGAGAGGATAGGATGTAGCCATTGACAACAGTGATGCCCTACATACAGCTTGCCATGGAAAGGAGTAAGAAGGATTGGATGAAGGTAGTAGGAAAGCAGAGATTCAAAAGGAGCACAGCATCTTCATACGCCTATCTGAAATTCCCACCAATGATTTACATAAGTATTTCTATCTTTATTTTCTAGTTATTTATTATTATTATTCAAAAACTCTATAACCAATTATTATCTGCCTAACTGAGATTTATAAGATGATCATAGCTTGCTTCATACCAACAATCTCCGTGGGATCGACCCTTACTCACGTAAGGTTTATTACTTGGATGACCCAGTGCACTTGCTGGTTAGTTGTGCGAGGTTGTGAAGAAAGTGCTGAGCTAGTAAATGCGCACACAAAGTTGAATGCCATTATTAGAGATCACTATTTCGTGCACCACAAAGTATTTTCCACACCAAACTTAAAATATTTTCTCATCCCGAGCAAAAAAAGGAAGAGAGAAGCGTATGCTTGATGAAGAAGGGCGTGTTAGGGGAGAGATGTTCGAATGTATAAGTAGAGAGAGGGAGGGTATGTTTTTTGAAATTTAAATTGAAAAGATAAGGTTCAAAGATAAGGAAGATACGATTGAAGCTTCTTTAAATTATAAAAATTTGGAAAAGATTTGGAAATGATCATGCGGAAAGAGAAGATATTCATGATAAGGTTTGAAATGAAAAGATAGGGATTGAAAAATATTTAAAAAGGATTTGAATTGAAAAAGATTTGATTTAAAAAGATAAGATTTAAAAATAAATTGTTGAAAGATATATGAAATAAATGGGTTTAATTTTGTGAAATACAAATAAAAATAAAAGAAAGTATGATTTGGAGATATGATTGATGAAAAGATAAGGTTTTAAAAAGATATGGTTTGACAAAGTCAACCCTTCCTTCTTTCCTTGCATATTCGAACTGTTTTGCCCCTCCCCCTCTTGGGTGTTCAACGCCCAGGTTTGGCATTGAACGCTAGGGGGGATCTATATATCTTTTTTTGAATGGATGGGCGTTCAACGCCATGAATGGACGTTGAACGCCCAATGGGGGCCAAAATGATGGCTCTAGCTGCTCGATAGGGGGCGTTGAATGCCTATCTTTGTTCCCTGTCTTGCGTTCAACGCCAGCAATTGCCCCTTAGTGGGCGTTGGACGCCTAGAGTGCTCCTTCTCAAGCGTTCAATGCCAGTCTTGCTTTCCTGATTAGGCGTTGAACGCCCCACTTCCTCCTTGTTTGGCATTCAATGCCAGCAAGGGGCACTCCCTAGGGTGTTCTGTTTTCCATTTTGAATGTCTCTGTCTCTATTTTAAGTGCTGTGCATGATCGCAAATCTTAAAAATCAAAGAAAAACTATGAAAATTAATAGAAAATAAATGAGGAATAATTTAAATAAGAATAAACAAACACAAGAAAACAATAGTATGCTACTTATGGTTGGGTTGCCTCCTAACAAGCGCTTCTTTATCGTCATTAGCTTGACCTTACTGCTGTCATGTTAGTAGCAGTGTAGTGCTTTTTTTCTCAATATTATCCCCTAGGTAGTGCTTGACCCTCTATCCATTAACTGTGAATCGTTCATCAGAATGTTTGCTTTGAAGTACTATACGACCATAAGGTGATACATTAGTGACCACAAAAGGTCCCGTCCATCATGACTTTAGCTCATAGTCCTTCTCATCCTCCCTATTCCCACAAATTCTATGATAAAATCTAAAATGTTTGCAGTACTCCCGATCCGCTACAGTAACACATCCTAATACTACAGAATCTAACCAGTTAGCCATCCCAGGAGGAACCTTTGTGGACATTTCAAAAATATTTCTACGAGACATAAAAACTATACCTACAGCAAGAAAATGAAAAGGCATGACTACCAAACAACTCGGCCAAAATAGGAAAATAAAGAAATAACCAGAAAACAGCAACAAGACAGCAAAGGGCACCCCAAGGTTCACAAAATCAAAATTACCATCGTAACCCAGAGACACCCTTTGGAGGTAATACAAGCACAGAAAGAAAAACGCAAAGGATCAAAGAAAATCGAAAGCCGTAGCCCTAGCCTTTTCAACAACAGCAAGATGAAAGATCAAAATACTACAAAATGCAAGCGAGTAACCACCTGAGAAGAAGAACCAAAGAAAAACCCAAAATACTGCAAGCGAGTACAAACTTGAGAAGAAGAAGCAGAAACAATGACGAATAAGTGGCAAATTCACTAATGATCCACACCAATAAGCGCCTCGAAGCTTCGAAGAGAAGAAAAAACTTGGGGCAAACCAAAGAAACAAAACGAGAGAAAGAGGCTTTCTCTAGAAAACGAAATGAAGCAGATAAAAGAAACAAAATGGAAAGAAAGCTAAGATTTTGAACAAAATGCAAGGAGGGAAAGCGAAACAACAAAGAGTAAAAGCCCAATTAAAAGGCTTTAAAAGCGCTCACATGAAAACCCAAGAAACTGACACACTCGAGAATGACGCAGCATTTAAAAGCAAAAAACGCTTCGCATTTTGAAAGCATTAAAGACACATAGTTCACCTGGAAAGAATAAAAGCACTTCGGGCACGATCCAACAGGAAGATGCTTGAGCACGACCTTATAAAAGAGATCGAAGCTCAGAACGAGCACGATTCCGAGGAGAGGATGAAGCTCAAGTAGGGACACTGTTCATATCCTGGTTCGAGCTACTGGGTCGAATGAGCCAAAGACAAAAGGATCGACCTCATGAAAGGTTGGCCCACTACCGACCTCTTCACAAATAGCTCGGAAGACTTCTAAAGAGTCCCAAAGAGGCCCAAAACGAAGAGCCACCACCTACTAGGAAGTGGTTGACAAAAGATATGATCTCACCCACAAAAGATAAGATAAGATGATAAACTTATCCTAAGGAAAATCACCCAAACACCACTATAAGTACACTGGAGCACCCAAGTATAACACACATTCCAATTCTACTAAAAATCTGCCTAAGCCCGTACTGACTTAAGTATCAGAGTCTCTTGCAGGTACCACCACCCCTCTCCCAGTGATCGAGATTGGCGGCACCTTCGCTCTGGCAAGTCAGACATGGCAGACCCAACCGAACCAGAAGATCTCGTCCGAGATCGACCCTCAATGTTTCAGGTAACCCTCAGAACAATTAGGTTCTAAAGAGTGCTTCATCACTTGATAACTTAGGTTAACTAACCCGAAATTATCAACCAAAAGTCCATTATCAAGAGCAAACCTTGAAGCAAAGCATTTAGCAACCCAAATAGGTGTTGGGTACCAATGTCTTAAGGATTGAATTTCAAGTCAAGTACCTGTGGTATGTATATGTTGAGGAGAGGCTTGAGTCAGTAAGTCCTAAGGGGTGCTTCGACACCTAACACCTTGAACCAATTAGGTCAGGAGTGTTGACTGAAAGCTTATCATAAAGAGCTGCCTCAACACAGAACACTAAGCTTCAATAAAAAGAATAAGCCTCTAGCAAGAAAAAGAAAAGCAAAAAGTTCAAACCAAGGATCAAAGAATAAAAGGGTTTCATAGAAGCAGCAGAGTTAGTATTTAAGGGGATGCTATAACCTAGAAACCAATAAGATTATGAACTTCAAAGATGTCATGCATGAAACCCCATGAACCAGGATTGAATATCTTTCAATAAGGGCTTATATCTCTTTATGTTTTCATTCATTCTTTTTATGCTTTATTACTTGCTTGGGGACAAGCAAGATTTAAGTTTGGTGTTGTGATGTCTAGGCATCTTTGGCTAGTTTCACAAGCCATTTTCTATAATTTTTACTTGGTTTCATGCATTATCTTCACCAATAAGTAAGCATTTGGATGAGTTAGCTATGAATGTCTTGATTCATCAAACCTTAGTGAATTATAATCATTTTCATGAGATTTATGCAAAAACTACTTGATGCAATAAATGATGCATTATCTTGTGATTATGGCAAAGTTTTGATGCACTTGTTTGATTGATAACAGGCAAGGAGAAGTAGAGAAGAGGCAGTGGAAAACAAGGAAGCTGTGGCATTAGTGGCCAAGTTAACACACTAACGCCATGGTTAACGCTACACAAAAGAGGGTGTTGGCGTTAGTGGCAAAGTTAGCCCACTAACGCCAATGCTAACGTGCTTTACAAGGAAGAAGCTAGAGTTAGTGGCAAAGATAACCCACTAATGCCAGTGCCAACATTGCCAATGAAGGAGGTGTTCACGTTAGTGGCCAAGTTATCCCACTAACGCCAGTGCTAACGCTACCAAGAAAGAAGAAGAAGCTGGCATTAGTGGCAAAGTTAGCTCACTAACGCTAGCACCAACGTGCTTAAGATGAAAGGCAACATTAGTGGCCAAAGTTAACTCACCAATACCATTACACAAGGAAGAAGGTGCCAACGTTAGTGTGCTAATGCCACCAACGTTAGCACACTGACGTCTTCAATCATTACACAAAGTTGTGGCTGGGAGATTTGTCAACATGCGCTGGCGTTAGTGGCACCGTTAGTACACTAACGCCAGTGTTAACGCCATCTTAGAAGATAATTGTGGCGTCAGCAATGTTGTTAACGCCAATACCAATGCCAATTCTAGGGGCACTCATGCAAGTATGAGACCGTTAGTAAGCTAACGCCAGCGTTAACTTTAGAAAGGGCCACTCCTAACTTGCTTCAACTAAGGCCAAGGGCCCACATCCAAGTACCTGAAGCATTTGAAGATCAGAGAGTAGTATATATAGGAAGAGTTTTGAACTTGAGAGGCAGGACTAGAGAGTTGAGCTTAGGACTCGTAGTTTTACATACTTTTACATTCTGCAACTTTACATTTGCTTGTATTAAGTTTTAGTTTATTTTCATGCAATTTCAATTTCCTGCAATTGTTCTTAGAGTGATGATTAACTAAACCCCAATCATTAGGGGGAGGATCTCTATTATAATTCAAATGAATTAATGAAATTCTTCTTTTTCTCAATCCGCTTGTTTTAGCTAAGGGAAAACTTCTGTGTTTAATAGATTTTTTCATTACCGGAAGGGGGTTTAGATCTACTTGAATCTCTATGTGAGCCTTGGAAGAGGGATCATACAATTCAATTTGAAGCTCTTTCTCTCACAACTCTTTTGATCAATAAATTCCTAGTTTGAATTGTGATCCTGAGAACTTGTGTGGCTTATGGATTAGAGAATTGAACTTAACCATGAATAATTAGATCAAGGATTTGGCAATTGATTGTGTTAAGAGAAATTCAGTCGCCAAGGAATTGGGATTCAATTATTACAATCTGCCATAGATCTACTTTATATGATTGAGAATGAAGTTGAGACCCATTGATTTATGACGGATTATGATATCTCCAATCCCTAATGAATCATACCCATTATCTTTTTTCCCTTCAATTACTTTGAATGTCTTGTTTTCTTTGATTCCAAGTTCCCTGAACCCATTTATGCAATTTACTTTTCATAGCCATTTACATTCTTGCTTTTACTTTCTAGCCATTTAAGCTTTAGCTCTTTAGTTTTTTGTCATTTAAGTTTCCGCCATTTATCTTTCACAATTTACTTTCATGCTCTTTATTCTTTAGTAATTTACTTTTCGCTCATTTACTTTCTTTGTGAATCACAATATTGTTCATTCAATTGCACAAAACCATCAAATATTAGCTTGACTAGATAAATCACCTAACTAAAGTTGCTTAATCCATCAATCCCTGTGAGATCGACCTCACTCAATAATGAAATATTACTTGGCGATTCGGTACACTTGCCGAAGGAATTTGTATTGTGCAAATTCTCAGTCATCACTATCTACTTTGATTAGGAAGAGATGTGATTTATGACAAACCCTAAGTAATCGAACCCCAATCCCTTGGCAATTCGATTTTTTCTAACCTAATCAACTGTCAATTCCTAGAACAATTAATTGTGCTAGGAGATTAAGTACAATTTCTGGTTTAAAGGCCACACAATTATTAAGAGGCAACCTAATTGATTTTATGTCACTTATCAAATTAGTTTCAGACAATTAAAGAATTGTGAGAAAGAGTTTCAAGCTTCATTCTAAAGATTAACTTTTCTAAGCTAATAAAGGGATTCAATTCAGATTAAATTTATTTTCTAATACACTCTAACCCTTAAGATGAAGAATAAAACTCAATTCTTAAATAAAATATCACTGCATTAATCAAAATAGAGGAACAGTAATATTAATCCATCAAAATAAATAGAGCTCTTAACCTTAACAATGAAGGTTTAGTTACACATGGTGCAGAGAAATTAAAAATCCTAATTATTGTGTAGAAAAAACACAAAATTGAACAAAAAAGAAGGGAAAAAAGCCTTGTGTGTTGATGTTCCTCCTTTTCTAAAGGAGATCTGTTTTCTTTAATTCAAAATTCAATTTTAGCATCAAAAACGGATCTTTTATATTCAATCTAATCAAATCTTGATCATTAATTCCAAAGCTCGACGTGATTTCCTTAGATCTTGGGCCGAGTTGCAGGTAAACGGTGCTGAATCCCGGTTTAGTAGTGTTAAACGCCACCATTGAAATAAATTGTGCACTCCTTTCTGCAAGGCTAACGTTGGATGCTACATTAGTGGCGTTGAACGCCACTTTAATCTATGGTAGTATATGTTGAGGAGTGGAATGGTGCTGGACACGGGAGAGATAGTGCTAGACACCATATTGGATTCAATGTAGTGAAGTTGAGGGTGGAACGGCGCTGAACACCGCTGGTGCTATGCTGGACGTCACCAGTCTCGAGAGAAATGGTGCTGAGCCATTGAGCGGCATTGAGCACTGCTAAGGTGGTGTTAAACGCTAAGAGTCTAGAGAGGGAGTGGAGGTTTGGATGTGAATGGTGTTAAACGTTGCTAGTGTGGCATTAAACGCTGCACTTCCCGAAGGTGAATTGGTATTGTTCCTTTAGTGGAATTGAATGCCGATGATGCTGCGTCGGACACCAAAAGTCCAGAGAGTAATCTCTTTGGCTTTTCTCCTTCTCAATTCTCACCAAAGCTTTGTCCAATTCTATCTACAATCATCAAAATACCACAAAAACTCAAAGTAGCATCGATTAAGGTATAAATCACCTAATTCCTCTAGAAAGTCAATGAATCTTCACAAGAATAATAAAGAAAAGATACTGACAATGCTGATGCATCACTCGTCTCCTCTTACAAGTAGGAGTCATGGACTTGGTTCCTAAACCTTGACCAGAAGGATTGCCCCAGTTCCATAAATGGGTCGTAAGGGGGTTTTCCCAGTGGATGATTGTACGATTTTCTTATATAACCACAGAACTGACCCGAATTGATCTACCCATGCACATTTTCTTTGATCAAGCCATTTCTTCAATACCCTAAGGATGATTTTGTTCACTGCTTCTACTTGCTCGTTTATCTTGGGGGCTCAACTGAGAAAAAAGTGTTGCTTGATTTCCAAACCTACTAAGAACCCTCTAATTTTTTTATCTGTGAACTGGATACCATCATCTGACACTATGACTTTGGTGACTGGATGCCATCATGCTATGATAGTGGATATGACTTCTGCCTCTACACACTTTGTGTAGTAATTGATTGCCACTATTAGGTACTTCAGCTATCCTGGTAGCGAAAAAGGTCTCATTATATCAACTCGCCACATAGAGAAGGGTCGTGAGGAGAGGATGGTCATCAATTCTTCTGTTGGAATTTTTCTGAAGTCAGCATTGTGTTGCCATTTTTCACAAGTCTTCATGAGTTGTAGAGAATCCTTGATCATCGTGGGTGAGTAGTACCCTACCCTGAGGAGTTTTTGTGCTAGGGTTTTCCCTCTAACGTGGTAGCCGTAGTAGCCTTCATGGACCTCCTTTATCACATAGTCCTTCACTAGGGATGGCAATGAATAGGGTAGACTAGGGATTAGACCCAGCCCTAACCCTATCAATGCGTCAATTTTTAACTAAAACTCAATCCTACCCTACCCGCGAATTTATAACATGGAAACCCTAACCCTACCAACTCTCAACTTTACAAGTATCCAACCCTACACACAGGTCATGGAAAAAATGCAATATTGAATAATCTAATGAGATCTTAGAGTTGTAATTTGGTATTTATATATCACTAAATACATTTGGCTTTTATATCAACAAAAATGTTAAGTTTCCAATTGAAGATCCTGGCTTACTGATTATAAGCTTTTTATATGAATAAAAGGTTCTTGGTTTGACATTCACCCTAAAACATTTTTTATTTAATATAACATATATATATAGGGTGTGGGTTGGTCGGGTAGGGTTTGGGCTTCAATTCACACCCTATCCAACCCATAGATTGACTTGCTTCGTGCTCAACCCTATCCGTAGTGGGTTGGGTTGACAACCTTACCCGACCCGGTAGGGTCGGGTTAGGTACCCACGAACAGGGTTGCTGCTGCCACTCCTATTCCTGACACCTACACCGGATATACTACGATGGATTGTTCCTTCATTGTCTCTTGGATGAGGAATCAATTACTCGAACTAGGCTTTGTATTGGTTAATTTTGACAACAAGTCAGCTTTGGTGTTCCTTTTCCTCAGTACATGCTGGATTACTAAGTTCAAAAGACTTACATAACTCCTTGATCTTCCCCAGGTACTTCTACAGCAGCAAATCCCTAACTTGGTATGTCCCGTTTATTTGGGCCATGACAACTTGGGAGTCGGTTCTAACTTCTAGGCATTTGGCTCCTATCTCTTTAGCAAGAATTAGCCCCATTATTAGGGCTTTATACTCTGCCTGGTTGTTCGAGACTGGAAAGTCATACTTGATGGATTGCTCCAATAGTAGCTCTTTCGAATTAACTAAGATGACCTCGGTCTCGCTCGCTATTTGGTTGGAAGCTCCATCAACATGGAGCTTCCATCAGAATAATACCCTTTTAAAGTCAGAGAATGCTTGTTCACATTCTAGGGTCCATCATAATTCAATTCTCTTCTTCAGTATATAGAAGAAAGCTAAGAGTTTTTGCGTTGAGGACCCGAGGAATCGAGACAAGGTCGTCAGTCTTCCTGTCAGCTTTTGAACATCATTGATGCTTCTTAGGCTTGCCATATTGACGACATCCCCACACTTGTTAAGATTCAATTCTTTGTTGGGTTATCTTGAATCCTAAGAACTTACCAGCTTCCATGACGAAAGCACACTTTAACAGATTTAGCCTCATGTTGTGTGACGAAGTCATTAACCTTTAGTACATTGGCCCTACGTTTTTCTGAGCTACTCTTGAAATACCTTGGTCATTAACCTTTAGTACATTACCCCCCACATTTTTTAAGCCGAAAAGCATGACTTGTAATAGTAGGTGCCCTTGGCATTATAAACTTTTTTTCTTCATATAGTTGATGCATTGAGTTTTGATTATTTCCTGAGTACACATCCATGAATCTAATGGATTTGTACACGAAGGCTGAGTCCATGAGGTTCTCGATGCTTGGAAGAGGAAAAAAGTCTTTTAGGTAGAGAGACCTCTATAATATCATCCGAACAGAATTCTTAAATTTTAAGACTTTCAATTGTAGGTCTAGTAAGCACTGGAATCTATACATGCTCACATAATTTGGAGTGCACTCCACTGTCACTTGATCACTTCACTCACTAAAATGAGAAGTAATTCTTCAACCCACTCCAATTTTGAGGACCCCTTTGTGCATAGTTCTTTCTTTACTTGGGGACAAGCAAGATCTTAAGTTTGGTGTTGTGATTCATGGGCAGCTTTGGTTGTTTTATTTATTATTTTTTTGAATGAAGTTAGTGTTTTCCTTATTCTTAATTGAGATTTTAGTGCTATTGATCAATGTTTTTTGGAGTTGTTTTGAGCTTTGATATGTGTAGCAAAGTGTTGAAAATTAGTAAAAATAAGAATGAAAAAAAGCAAGCAAGAGGAACACTCAAGAACAAGAGAAGAAAGAAGCAAACAGAATGAGTGATAGATCAAACTGCAAGGCTTCTAGACTTAAACAGAGAGATGCCTAAGTTGAAAACCTTGTGGCACGTCCAACGTGCCATTTGTACCTCTCCTCCAAGAATCCAAAGGAAGCCCACGTTGAACCCAAAGGAGGGCATATCCAATGTGGCATTTGGGGCACCCTTCAGTGGTTCACTCAAGCCTCACGTCCAACGTGCCAATTCTTGGCACTCCCAGGGAAACTCACTCAAGGAGCATGCCTGACGTGCTTGGAGCACATCCAATGCAAGAAATGGGGAGGCTCCCATGGAAGTCATTCAAGTTCACGTCCAACGCACCAAGGAGGCACGTCTAACGTGTCATGCTAAGTTCCCTCCAGTAGCTTGCTTTCCAAGGACACATTGGACTCACCATACCTCACGTCCAATGTGCCACCCTTTCTCCCTCCAGGGCCTCTTTATTTCCGCCTAAATCTCTAAGCCCTTTAATTTTAAATGATGGATTGAAGATTAGGCACAAGACCCATGTCATCTAGCATTGATTGAGGATCAATTGGAGAGGGATCTAAAGCTTGACTTGAGAAAAAAAATCATTAATTAGTTAGATTTGATTCTTTTTTAGTTTGATTCTGCTTTTTGAAATTTGAATTTTTGGTTTTAAGGTAACATATATAAAGAGACGAGCCACATATGTGAGCTCTCTCTTCTTTTTCGACAGTTTTTACAATTCATAATTCTAGGTTTTCTTTATTTGGAAGCATAAGTCACTAATGTCCTCTTGTTAAGGTTAGAAATTCTGCTTATTACCATGGATTAATATTTTCATTGTTCTATTCTTGATATAAGCTTTGATGTTTTCTTGAGATTTGGTTTTTGTTCTTCATTACAAATGGTTTAAGTCTATTGGGAAATAACTCAAATCTGAATTGAATTCTATATGCTTCTTGGAAAAGATTGTTGATTGAATTAAGCTTGAAAACAACTTCTCTCAATTATGAAAGTTTTGGACATAGCTTGACAAGTGACATTAAATCAATTACGTTTAAATCCTAATGATTGTGTGGTTTGTTGATGTGTGAGCATCTTTCTTATCTTTTCCTAGTGAATTTACATTTAAATTGTGAAGTTTAATTAAGAATTAATTATCTTTTAGCCACTATGGATGCTACTTTGAGTCTCGTGCGATTTTGTTTATTTTAGGTAGCATTTGGCTGGATTTGGAGCACAAAAATTAAAGGAGATGATCAGCGAGGAGCGACGGGTGCACGTACCTGACGCGTGCGCGTGATTTGGAGATTTGTGCAGCGACGCGTGCGCGTACCTGACGCGTACGCGTGACACGCGAAAAAGACCATCGACGCGTACGGTTGACTGACGTGTACGCATGAGATGCACTACGTGCAGAAAACGCAGAAAACGCTGGGGGCGATTTCTGGGCCCCATTTTGGCACTCAAGTAAGGCGCAGCTCTCTGCCAAGTTAGGCGCGGATCTAGTGAAGTCAAGTGGTCCCCACGTTACAAGGCACGGATTATTTAATTAATTCTAATTCAAATTTAAATTTTAAAATAGGAAAGGATATTATTTTAATTTTTGAAATTATATTTTAAATTAATTAGGATTAGTTATAAAAAGGAGAAACTTTTCTTCTTTTAGAGGATTCTATGCCAATTTACATTTCGTACTCTACAGTTACCTGGATCCTTATTTTTCTTCTCTGAACCATGAGCAACTAAACCTCCACTATTAAGGTTAGGAGCTCTGTCTATTGTATGGATTGATACTATTTTTTTCTATTTTTAATTCATGTTTTGATTTATATTTTAAGAATTGTTTTCATTCTTTATCTTATGAATTTGGGTGGAACGGAAGTATGACCCTCTTTCTGATTGAGTTCTTGTATAACTTGGAAAAGCTCTTTACTTGAACAACAGCTTGAAAACAATTTCTCTTAAAATCTAATTATCTAGACTTAACGGGATACGTGACATATAATCCTCTTATTTTTGGGTAATTAGGATTTTTGTGGCATATAAACTAGAATTTAATCTTCACCCTCTAATTGGAATTAATTGACCAAGGGATTGGGGATTGATAAAAGTTAGAGGAGACTAGAAAGGTCTAAGGAATTAGGATCTAGTCACATATAGTTTGCCATGAATTAAATCTTGCATGATTAAAATAGTTAATAAGAAAAGTCAATTCGAAAAATAGATAACTCTGAAGCCTTAACTGCCTTCTTCATATTGTTTTCACCTCAATTTATTGCTTGCTTTCTGATTCTCTAAATTACTGTTTAATGCTTTTGAACACTCAAACACTCTTTTCTGTTTGTCTAACTAACTTGCTTAGTCCATCAATCCTCGTGTGATCAACCCTCACTCCCCTGAGGTACTACTTGGTACGACCCGATACACTTGTCGGTTAGTTGTGATTGTAAATTCCGCACCATTTGTGAATTAGTATATGTGCTTAACCTCTTTGTATAATTAATTGATCAAGTGATTGACAATTTGTTAAGTTACGAAAAATCGAATTATCAAGGAATTAGAGTTCGGTTAATTAGGATTCACTGTAAGATAAATCATTGCATGATCAAGATGGATAGTAAAAAGCATTTTTCTTGAAGTTTTAAGCATTTATAAAATCTTAACATTCCATTAATTCTGTTTTCTCAACACTTTCTAATTTTCTTTCATCTAATTTTCGGTTTTTGCTATTTGATGTTACTAAAACTCTAAATTGCAATTGTCTAGTTAGAATAATCAATTAACTCGTGTGCTCAATCCGTTATTTTTCGTAAGAACAATAATCCATTCTCGTGGTATTATTTAATACGATTTGGTACACTTGTCGAGTTGTGATTTTATAAAATTTTGCATCAAATTTTTGGTGCTATTACCGAAAATTAATCGAGATTATCTTAGTTTATCTTAACAATTTAAATTGATAATGATGAGATACATGAATCTAATTAACGATCATTTTGGCTAATATTAAAATTTTTCAGATTATCATAGATTTTACCGTCGGATTCTTTCTTTATGTGGTTACATAGCTAGTGACGAATTGGATAAAATTGGCGACAAAATATATTAATATAACACTTGACAGTATTTTTATGTTACCAGTTATTAATTGGAAGCCCCTTTTCTAGTTTTACATTGTATTTGGTATTTTTTTTGCTCTTGTTTTTTGTTTTACCCATTGTAAAATATCATATTGTTCAAGAAATCTAAGATGTCAGAATAAAAGATCATCAACAAGATCATTCTAGTGTATTGTAGATTTTTATTATCCAAAACTTATATCAATTGATAATGCTATTTGAATCACTAAAAACATGTAAAATATATAAATAACTAAAATTTTGTACATGAGAACGAAAATAAATTACCATGAGATGAGAAAATCTTCCAAAAAGATTTTATTTAAAATCATAATATGTCCAAATTCCACTATTGAAATAACTTCAGACGTTTTCTTTGACTTTGTTTGTGTAAAAAACAAAATGTTTTGTTTTTTCTTATTATTATTATTTAAATGCACGAGACTCCATAAAAGATGACTCCATTACAGCTATTATGGACTGTCACAGTAGTAATTAAAGTCAAACATAAAAAATTATATATACAGGACAATAATTGTTCCAATAAATTGATTGCATCATTATTCCAAATAAAGCTTCCAGCTCTGTAATGTCATTTGATGGAAAATTTAATAATTTAAATTCACTTATAAAAGTATTTTGAATTTTTGATAATGTGTGGTTGAGATTAAGCCTATATCGATCCTTGTATTTGCTTGTATCATTTTTCTAAGTGAATATCGTTTACTGGATGTTTTTTTTATCAAGTAGGGCAGTTCTTAATGTATTTGAATAATTTTATAATATTTAAGTGAAATTATTATTTTTTTAAAATTATTCTTGTACTAAATGTATTTGAATAGGTGATTATTGATAAGTGGTAGAGATGACAACATCAGTTGTTAATGAGATTTTTAGTTTAAAAAAGTGAGAATAATTCCTCCAAAAATACTCTAACACTCAAGTTAATGGAGTCTGAGGTACAAAGTTTAGGGTTAAGATCTCATATTTGAAGGAACTGTAAATTTTCTCTTATGTAGCACGATGGCGTATTGGGAGAAAATATCGCCATTTATGAATATCTTATCTTTTTATGTTTGGAGAGATTCCTGTCCGTTTGGGAATGTGCTCCTTGTAGGCCTTTAGTTCGTGTACTCATTTAGATCTCGATGTAGGACGGTTGTTCTTTGGACTGAACTTAAATCCATTCAAATCATAATGATATATAATTTTTAAAATGAAAATAATCAAAATTTAACCTTTTTATGATTAGAATTTTGTGTATTGTATATAATAATTTTTTATTTTTACGAAGATATTTTTTCTCTAATTTTAATATATTTTGTTTCAAATGAGGTTATGAAATGAAAAAATAATCACGTTAAAAAAATAACACAAAATCAGTCAATAACTACACATCTAATAACATCTCAACCATACATATATAAAAATATACCAATAAATTTTTCCGATTAACAATAAGGCAAAACGCCAAACAAAAGAATTTAACTATTTTTGAGCAACCACCGTCCATCTTATAACTATGAAAAAAAAAATATACGTATAAACCAAAACAAACTCAAAATAATTAATAATACAGTGTAGCTTAAAACGCTTAATGAGAGTGACTTCCATTTCTGATACTATGTAGCTTTCAAACTAGTATTTTGTACTTAATTATTTTATAATCAAAGTTAATAAATTAATATCAATAAATCAAATAGGCTTCGTTTCGTATGATATAATCAAAGTTAGTTTATGGTATAGTTAAAGTTCACACGTCAGTACTTATATGCCATTTCAAAGATTTTGAAGAAACCATGTCTTACTCGTTTGAAAATTTTATTAATTTTCAGTATTTCACGTACTCCACGTATTAATTTGCTACTGTATTTCTTGAAAGAAGTATGATAATTTATGAAAATTAAATTATAATCGTGTATTATTCTACTAACTATTGCATGCATTAGTATGACTGGTTTCAATTTGTAAGACCATCAATAATAGACTTTAGGCCTCATTTTATTTAGAATAAATTTATTTTGACAATTACATGATGATTTACAATTAACAATTACTGTAATTTAAAAAAAAAATACATGAAGAGAAATTTCTACAACATTCTAACTAACTGGTAAGTCTATTAATGAGAATGTTTCTATATGTATCTCCTTTGATTTTTAATCCTAAATTACACACTATTTTTTATTAATTTTATACTTTTTATTTCTCTTTTAATACAATTAGATAGATTAATAATTTAGGATTTTAACTAAAATCTAACGTTTTTCTTTATCTCTGAAAAGTATCAGAGATAAGTGAGAGAAATCTAAAAAAAAGAATGATAGAGAAAGAAACTGCAATGCATAATGTGATGTATTTCTACAGTGAATTGTAATTACTAAAATCATTTCTTACACAAGTGTTTGCTCTAACTAACTTCAACTTAATGCTAACATGCTCACTATCCTTCATGACCCTAGCCATCTTTCTGATTCTTCATTTTCTCTTGCTTCTTACTTTCTTTATTACCCCAGCTTTTCAATTCTACATCTCCTTCATAACCTCATGTTTGAGCTTCCTTTTTTTCATTGTCTTCTAGTGTGAAATTCGAATCAGCTGGCCCCATCAGATTTTGCACTCTAAGCCTATTTTTAAGTTATAATAAAGTTGATGAAGGAAGAGCCTTAGTAAAAATGTCAGTAATTTGTGTTGAACTCGAAACATGCTTTACTTGAATCACCTTATTTGTTATATAGTCTCTTACAAAATGTAAGTCTATTTCAAAATACTTGATTTTAGAGTGTAAAATTGGATTTATTACTAGTAAAATAATACTCAAATTATCACGGTAAATTAGAGGTGTTGCTGCATCATTGTATTTCAATTCATTCATCAACACTTTAATCCAATGAGCTCAGCTAAGGCTCTGTACTCAGCTTCTGTGTTGGATCTTGCCACTGTCCCCTTACTTCTTATAACACCGTGACACTAAAATCTCTAGTTGATTTTTTATCATCTGGATTACCTGCCGAATTAGAGTCACAATATGTTGTTATCCTCAGAGATGGATCTTTTGACAACTTTAAGCCAGAAAATATTGTACCACTAGCATATTTCAACATTCTTTTCACTTTTTTCCAATGAGAAACCAAGGGAGCCTGCATGAATTGTGCTACCTTGTGCACACTATAAGTCAATTTAGGTCCGGTTACTATTAAATGCTATAAACTCTTAACAACTGATCTGCAAAGATGAGGATCTTTAAAATTTTCTCCTCTGGCTTATTATTTTACAATTGATGGAAGAGGTGTGTGACAAGCTTTACAACCAACCAATCCAGCTATAATAAGCAAATCATGCACATATTTACCTTGAGATAGCAGTAGTCTACCATCATCAGTTTTAGTAACTTGTATCCCAAAGAAATAGTGTAAGTCACCCAAGTCCTTAAGTGTAAGAGTTGAATTCAGCTTCTGAGTTACTTGAGCTATCATCTCCTTTGAGCTCTCTGTGATGATAATGTCATCTACATATATCGACACATAGGTGGTTGCTGTTTTACCAAATCTTACCAGAACTAACACATCAGATTTGGTAGCTAAGAACCTCAAGTGCTTTAGAGTAGTAGAGATCATGTAGGACCAAGAGAACTAACACATCAGATTTGCTATTTTACCAAATCTTAGTAGGGATTGTCTTAGTCCATAGAGTTCTTTTGTTAACTTGCATACTAGAGAACCGTCTCCTACTGTATTTTGATTCCTTTTGTATTAAACGTGTGCTTAAGAAACATAACACACGAGTTGATGTGTTATCAAAATTGGCTAGTACTAAACCTGGAAGTGGAATCGGAGCTTAATACATGAGATGCTCTTGGAGCCTTTTCTTGAGATTGTTCATAAATTTCCGTCCATGTCACAGTCGCTACTTAAATATTTACAATCTCAACAAATAATTTACGTGTTGCAGGAAATTTATGAAGGTTGTTGTGGTTATCACATAGGCAGAAATCATTAGACCAAATGGTCGTTAGAGCTGGATACTATTGGCCTATAATGATCAAAGATGTCATGGAATATGCAAAGAAGTGTCAAAAGTGTCAACTTCATGGTAATTCACATCAAGCCCCACCAGATGAACTTGCTTCTGCGGTTCCGACGAGATCATTTGCAAAGTGGGGAATAGATTTGCTAGGACCATTTCCCCAAGGCCCTGGGTAGGTAAAATTCTTAATAGTGACAATAGATTATTTCAAAAAATGGATTGAAGCTATGCCATTATTCAGTATTACTTCATCTCAATGTCAAAAATTTGTCTAGCGAGAGGTGTTAATAAGGTTTGAAATTCCTGAAGTTATAGTAACCAATAATGGAACTCAGTTTATTAATTCCAAGTTTTGAGAATTCTTGAATGGGTTAGAAATTTGTCAAACCTTTGTATTGGTAGAGCACCCTAAAGCTAATGAGTAGGCCGAAGTCACAAACAAAGTAATTTTGAAAGGATTAAAGAAAAGGCTCGACGACTTTCTAGGTTCATGGATTGATGAATTATGGTCGGTCTTATGGTCCTATCGTACTACACCTCAATATTCCACTAGAAAAACTCTATTCATGCTTACTTATGGAGAGGAGGTTGTAATTCCTGTGAAAATCGGAGATCCTGGTCCTAGATTGTTGCTCGGCAACTTGGAAAAAACTTTGAGTATTGAACATATTGATGAAGTAAAGTCGGCATCCTACCTAACTGAGCAGGCATTGAAACAAAGGGTTGCAAAGAGGTGCAACACTAAAGTCAGGCCAAGGAACTTTCAAGAAGGTGATTTAGTGTTAAAGCAAGCTCACGCCGAAACCTTGGCAAATTGGAAAAAATTAGCTCCGACTTGGAAAGAACCTTTTAAACTTAAGGAAAGTCTAGGCAAAGGGGCATACAAGTTGAAAAATGTTGATGGGTTTGAGATTCCGAGGACATGGAACACATTTCATGTGAAAAGGTATTATTCTTAAGAAGGTTTTAACACTAAAATAGGGGCACTTTTTTCCTATTAACTTTTGCTTTTAATAAGGCCTTCTTATTTTTTGAAATTTGTATTCAACGTCATTAATAATGCAAGTTATTTGATGCTTTAATAATTACCAATTATTGCATGATTTGTTGTCTATATAATTTGCATAAGTGTCAGAACCAAAATAACGGTGTAACGGTGAATAAAACACTTTTAACATTGATATTGATACGATGACAATAAAAATATTGTTGGTATTAAAATTGGAAGAATGTTAAATTATAAACACATTAAGGGAAATTAAGTTTGAATAACTTAACCTAAATAAAGTTTTTCTTAAAGAAGTTAAAAAGTCCCCGAGAAAACAAGAAACTTGTCTACAAAGGCAAATCAAAATACTAAGAGCAAGAACTTAGAAGATTACACTATGTCAAATATTTTTCCATCTATTACTTTCTTGAAAGCACCAACTTCGGAGACGTCCAAGTTAGGAGCTAAGAATTTGATTTCCTCAAGCATATTGCGTTCAAAATTGAATACTCAATCCACAGCAGCACACTAAGTATTCTTAACTAATGTGTTGTGATCCTCGATCTGCTTTATGAGCTCTGAAACCTATTTTCTAAGATTTTCTTTCCTTGCGTCAGAAGTCTTCTTAGCCACTTCTAATTATTCAACTTAAGATTAAAGGGTTTGTTTATCCTCTTTAAGGATGGACAAGAATTCTTTCAAATTTTGGACTTGTGACTTCGCCTCCTTTAGGTCTTTTTCTTGCTCTGCATATTCAAAGCAAAAGTTACTAACTTCTGTCTCAGCACCCCTGATATAGATGGCTAAGCGAAGTAGCATCCTTTAAACTTGAGACATTGTCTCCTCGAAGGCAACTTAACTAGTCCCGACTTAGCCTCATCAGTCATTAGGTGTTCGTCAATGAATTTGGGAGCTTGGAATTCCTTTTCCAGGATACAGCCAAAAGAAGTAGAGGAAAGAGCCCTAGTTATTTCAATATGTACTTTCCCTTTCTTCTGTTTTTTCTTTTTAGGAGAGTTGGTGGGAGAAGGGTCATCTAAATCATGAACCTTGGGATCCACTCCCGTGTTGAATTTTGGGGGTGAAGGAATATTGCTTACTGTGGCAGAGGAGAAAATCTTATCTTTGCTACATGGGTTGACAACTATGTTAGCCTCAGAAGTGGCTAACCTCCTTTTCATGGCCATCATAGCTTTTTAGGCTTCCAGATATGTCAATTGCCAAAAAGAAAAAGAGGAAGGATTATAAAGTAGTAAAGTCGAAAAATAATGATATAAAAATTATTAAAAGTATTTACCAATGGCATTCTGAGTAGTATGCTTGTCAGCCAAAATGGTTCGCAAACTCAAGTTAATTATTCCACAATTCGAAAAACATGTTGATGTTGTCAAATTTGGAAGCATTAACACCTTTTAAGTTGATCTTTGGTGATGAGACATTAAAAATTCAATACAAGGTGAACCTTTTTTTATCTTCCAAAATCATAAAAAAAGGCGTTGTTCCTTCCACTCTTTCAATTTTGAAAATCTTTCCTTAAAATCATGATAGGATTGTTCAAAAAGATTAAAGATCCTCTTGTTTAAGTTACCTCAGAAGGAAATAAACTCACGACCTTGAGAACTGAAAGGGATTGTTAAATTAAAGAAATAAAAGAAAACTTTATATAGTAAAAGAACGTAAAAGGTCGAAACATCGGATGATGGCTGATGAGGTGCAGAAGCTGGTGAATTAAAAATTTATTAAAATGGTTACGTTGCATGTATAGTTCTTAACTCACCGAAAATCTGCCTATCAATTTAGAAATATGTCACTGAAAGTTTAAATTAAAGTTACTGGGAGTTTTAAGTCCCAGGTCGTCTCCCAACGAGTTGCAGAAAAATGTGCTATTTTATTAATCATATATTCCAAAAAGAGTTGAGCTAAGTAAATTGGAATTTAAATTGAGAAATTTTAAATAATAAAAATAAGAGGCCTTGACTGGGAATTGATTGGTTAGAATCTCTATCATTGATGGTGTGATTGTAAGATTAATTTGTAATTAATAGTTGTTCTGTCTGGTTATCCCTTACTAGATAAGAGAAAGTTAAACAAGTGGAAATGCCAGATCTGTTCACAAGTTGCAACCTACTTAGTTCAAATGGATTGGCGTCGGTGACAGGATACAATCCAACATTTAACCCAATTACAAATTTTTCTTTCAATCCTTCCAACTCAAGAGTTCCTTTTAATCAACTCCCCATCAAGTAATGAAACTACTCACGCATTGTAAATAAAGAATCCATGGCACATGAAAGGGAATTAAAAGAAGACATGATTATTGGAATGGAATTTAAATTAAAAAGAAATAATCCTTACATTAATTGATCATAAAAATATCTGAATGACAAAATTGAACATAACAAAGAACATGGAAGAATAAAACCAAGTTAAGAGAACAAACTAGAGTGATGAAGTCTTGATGAGGAAAATAACTCTTCTCAATGTTCCAATGCTAAGATCAATTGAAAATTAAAATTCTAAAAACTAGAGAGAAAAACCTAAGAGAGTGAAAAAAACTAGATCTCCAAAACTACTCCATGAATGTCTCTTGTTTCTGCATATTCTCTAACTCTAGTCTGTTGTTCCGGGCCGAAAACTGGGCCGAAATGGGGTCCAAAGTCGCTGGTTTTAGATTCTGCAGTTTATGCAGATCGCGCATGTCACGCGATCGCATCGTCCATGCGGACGCGTCGCTGGCGCTTTTCGTCTTCACGCGTTCGCGTCGTCCACGCTACCGTTTTGCTTGTGCTTTCCAATCCGCGCGGCCGCGTCACTTCGATTTGCGCTCCTTCGCGCGGTCGCGTGAGCCATGCGACCGCATCACTTTTCGCTGGTTATCTCCTCAAACTCTTGTGTTCCTTCCATTTTTGCTAACTCCCTCTCCAATCTCCGTCTCATTCATTCCCTATAAAGCCTGAAACGCTTGACACACAGATTACGGCATCGAATGGAATAAAGGAGAATTAAAATTAAATAATTAAAGTCTCTAGGAAGCAATTTTCAAACATGTAATAAATTCAGGAAGGAAATCTAAATGCATGCTAAATTGATGAATAAGTGGGTAAGGATCACGACAAAACCACACAATTAAACACAATATAAACTATAAAATAGTGGTTTATCAACCTTCCCACACTTAAACATTAGCATGTCCTCATGCTAAATTGAAGGAGACAAGGAAATAAGTATGAACATGCAGAAACTCATGAAATACAATGCAATCCTACATACATAAATAAATGCAACTATATGATTATTATCCACTTGATCAAAAGTAAATAAGCCCTTCAAAACAATTACAAATCAAATTCCACTAATTCTATCATCATATAGTAAAACTGATAAAAGTGCAAGAAGATAGCTTATGAGGCTGGAAACATGAAAATTCTAGCATTGAACCCTCACTGATAATGTATGTACGCTCTAATCTCTAGTGTATAGGGTAATCACTCTATTCTTCTCTATTCATGCTTTTTAACTTTTGTTTTTCTCCTAACCAATCAACAACAGTTAATATACCAATGCAAACATCATGAGGTCTTTTCAGGGTTGTAATGGGGCCAAGGTGCAGGTAA
>NC_029775.3:78401766-78407061 GCF_000817695.3 Arachis duranensis | reverse complement strand
AATCATAGAGAAGTAAACACACAAGAATAAAATAGTTATGGTTAAATAGTGTAACCATACATAAAGGCTCAAATCTTTCACAGGTTGTGTGTTCTTTAGCTCAAACATCATGTTCCGAATACACCTCAAGCAGATTTATCATAAAAACTTTGAAAAAAATTAGTAAAATTTTGTTCCAAAGATAGATTTTTTTAAAAGAAACTTATTGTCTTTTCAATCAAGTAGAACATGCATGCAACTATCTTAACCTATGCAATTTATTCTACTCTATAAAAGAAAGAAAAAATCTAACTAAAATATCCTAATTATTGGTGTCAGAGAAGAGAATTTACCTCCGAAAGTCAGGTACTGACCGACCTCCCCACACTTAAGGCGTTGCACCGTCCTCGGTGCCATCTGTCAGGAACAGGGGTGGGCTGGTGGCAGTGTCTCCACAGTTGGGACCAGTATGGCTCCCGGTGCTGGTAAAAGAAGTGGAGTCCGGGTGTCTGAGTCTCTGAAGCGTCCCTTGAGTAGCTCCTTGAGGTGTTTGAATCGGCGCTCCCTCATCTTTGCTTTCTGTTCATGCCGATCCAACTTTTCAAGTATCTGCTGGAGCAATTTCTCAGTGGTAGATGCTTGTGGTGTTGAAGAAGGAATATCTTCAACCGGCTCAGTAGGCTGGCTTGTAGTAGCGGCCAAAAATCTGAGGTATTTCCCGTTAGTGACATATTGATCATCCCGTGGAAGCATGGCTTTGGTGTCCCCAGCTCTACAGGAGACTCCGGCTGTGGAGACAAGATTTGAGACCAAGGCGGGGAAAGGTAAGTTGCCCGCGATTTGTACATGCTCCATAGCATTTCGGATGTGTCTTGAGAGATTCAGAGGTTGGTCTGTAAGGATGCACCATAGTAGAACAGCCATGTCCGCAGTGAAGGAGGACTCATGAGTGCTCGGAAAGGCGTAATGGGACATGGTCTGTGCCCATACGCGAGCCTCCAAGGTAAGTGCGGAAGCCAAGATTCCCTTAGGGCGGTTGCGGTGGTATCCGTAGATCCAACGGCTGCCAGGTAAAGCGATGACTCTGAGAACGGAGTCCTAGTCAAATTGGTATTTCTGGCGCTGAAGGGTGGCTTCTTTAAAAGCGTCCAATCCTGCTAGAATAGGGGGAAGACTCAGAACTTGCTGAATGGCCTCTTCTGTGATGGGGACTTGTTTCTGCCAGACATAAACAGACTGCAGGGTCGGTATGTAGAAGTTGGAGTAGAACTCAACTACCCAAGAAAGATTGACCTGCCTTGGCTGTCTCCGTAGGAAACCCCATTGTCTTCGCTCAATTTGCGGCTCAACAAAGGTGGCAATATTGGGCGGGAGGATGAGAAGGTATTCATTGTTATAGTTCCTTTTTGCTAGGATAGGGAACATCTGCTCACAGTAGCGATTGGGAAATCGCGTAGTGTCCTTTGCTGGAAAGGCTTTCTCTTTGTCGTCAACCTTTATTATCCTCTTAAATCCTTTTGTTGAGGGCTTGACTGCGGTTGAAGAAGGCTCTGCCACTAATGCTCTTTTAGTGCCTCTTCTTACTGGTGGTTTGGAAGTAGCTTTCTCTTTTTCTTTCTTGGTGGCCATCCTGAAAGAAGGAAAGAGAAAGAAAATTAAATTCAAAGAGATAGAGCAAGGAAGAGGGTATTGTAAGTGATAGTCAATGCACAATAAAGATAAATGGCACTAACACATGGTCCGGAATACATGTGAAAAGCTCATCAATGGAAATATAGCAAATGCATGTAGGACAATGGAATGCAAGAGGTGTATTGGCATGCAGGCAAAGGCATGAGTAGCATATATCAAACATTCAATGTCCAAGTTAGGTTACCATTTGTAACAAACTAACTATCACGTTTGTATGGACAATTAAATTTTATTAATAAAATATGAAAGAGAATTTGTGAAAAGCAAGCATTGCAAAGTAGAGTAAAGTAATGTAGAAAAGCGCATAGTGCTATATGGGCTTTTTCACAAACACATGGCATGCATGGTAAACAAGATATAAAAAGTATGAAATTGAACATGCAAGCAATCCCTTAAATAGGAGAAAAATAATTGTCAAACAATTTTCAATAATCCACAAGCATATAATGAGGAATGATGACTCAAAAGGTTTCTAACACCATGTAAAAGAAGAAGAAGGAAAAATAAAGATGTGAAAAGAAAAAAGAAAAGAAAAAGAAAATAATAATATATATACATACTATAATAAGAATGATAGAAAAGAGAAGAAGGAAGAAGAAGGTAAAACCTTGTTAATGGTGGTGAGAGAGAGAGAAAGTGAAAGGTGAGGTAGAAGGGGAAAGGGAGAAAGAAGAAAGAAGGGGGGGAAAGAAAAAAATAGGGTTTAGAGAAGAGAAAGATAAGATAATTTGGCTGATTGGGTGGAGCTGTGCGGCGCATGCGACGCGACCACGGAAGGCACGCGTTCACGTGGATGCGCGTCAGGAAGGGGGACGCGATCGCGTCGGTCACGCGGTCGCGTGACCTGCATTGTGCTGCTGGCGCGAGTGCAGCCTCGCTCCAGCACAACTCTCTGTTCAATATAATTCAATTGCCAAATTAAGGTGACGCGATCGCGTGGGTAATGTGATCGCGTGAGTGTGCATCAGAAGTTAATTGACGCGGCTGCGTCGGCGACGCGGTCGCGTGACCAGGATTGTGCTTCCAGCACCAATCCAGCACCACTCTCGCACAATATAGCATTGTGCACCCTTTTACGTCGAAAATGCAGGGCACGCGACCGCGTGGAGTACGTGGTCGCGTGGGAGGCCATGATTTCCATGCGACGCGGTCGCGTCAGCGACGCGGTCACGTGGAGTAAATTGTGCCTTTGGCACGACTCCAGCGCTGCTCCTACGAAACTTTCTGTTCATTTTTATTTTTCTTCACTCCCCCTGCCACGCGGACGCGTCGCTTGTGTGATCGCGTCGCGCGGTGAAGTTTTTTTTTTAAGAAAGATAAAGACATGTAATTGAAAGAGCACGAAAGCACTAATAACGAGAAGAGTTATTTAAAGAAGAAAAACTAAAAGTGAAGAAAAGAACGATTATACCGCGGTGTGTTGTCTCCCACCAAGCACTTTGCTTTAACGTCCGTATGTTGGACGCTCCACTAGCTCAATCTAGTGCTATGTAAGGATCTTCCAGGCGGAAGATCTCATGCTCCTTGCTCTTATGCACCTTCTCACCATGGTATAGCTTCAGACGGTGTCCATTAACCTTAATAAGTGCAGAACTTGAAGGATGGCTTAGGTGATAAACTCCGTACAGTTCAGCCTTCTCTATTCTGTATGGACCTTCCCATTTTGATCTCAACTTGCTGAGCATGAGCCTCAGTCGAGATTTGTAAAGGAGAACAAAATCTCCATGTTGGAACTCTCTCTTCTTGATGTTTTGATCATGCACAGCTTACATCTTTTCCTTGTATATTCTGGAGTTTTCATAAGCTTCTAGGCGAAGGTTCTCCAGTTCCTGCAGTTGTAACTTTCTTTCAGCTCCAGCATTCTCAATCCCCATGTTGCACTCTTTAACTGCCCAGAAGGCTTTGTGTTCGATTTCAACTGGGAGATGACAAGCTTTTCCATAAACTAAGCGGAAGGGACTCATCCCAATGGGTGTCTTGTATGCTGTTCTATATGCCCACAGTGCATCTTGTAGTCTGGTGCTCCAGTCTTTTCTGTGAGGCTTTACTATCTTTTGCAAGATACGTTTAATTTCTCTGTTTGACACCTCGGCTTGCCCATTAGTTTGGGGATGGTAAGCTGTTGCAACTTTATGGATTATCCCATGCTTTTTCATCAATCCTGTTAGTCTCCTGTTACAAAAATGGGTGCCTTGATCGCTCACGATCGCTTTTGGTGATCCAAAGCGGCATATAATATGGTTTCTCACAAAGGAAAAAATAGTGTTAGCATCATCAGTGTGGGTAGGAATTGCTTCCACCCATTTGGAAACATAATCTACAGCTAACAATATATAAAAATATCCACTAGAATTTGGAAATGGACCCATGAAGTCAATGTCCCAAACATAAAAAATTTCACAGAAAGGCATATATTGTTGAGGCATCTCATCCCTCTTGGATATGTTACCAAATTTCTGGCATGGGTGACAAGATTTACAAAACTCAGCAGCATCTCTAAAAAGAGTAGGCCACCAGAATCCACAGTCGAAGATTTTTCTAGCTGTTCGTTGAGGGCCAAAATGTCCTCCACTTTCAGATGAGTGACAGGCTTCTAAAATAGACTAGAATTCTGATTGAGGTATACAACGTCTAATTATCTGGTCAGCACCACATCTCCATAAATATGGGTCATCCCATATATAATATTTAGACTCGCTTTTCAGCTTGTCTCTTTGATGTTTAGAAAAATGTGGAGGAAATGTGCGGCTAACTAAATAATTAGCAAGAGGTGCATACCAAGGGACTACTTCAGATACTGCTTGCAGGTTGTCAAAAGGAAAATTATCATCTATAGGAGTAGAATCATCCTTAATATGTTCTAGGCGACTCAAGTGGTCTGCAACTAAATTTTGATTACCACTCCTATCCTTGATTTCTAAATCAAATTCTTGTAACAGCAGTATCCAACGTATAAGTCTTGGTTTGGATTCCTTTTTAGCCAATAGGTACTTTAGAGCTGCATGGTCCGAATACACTACTACTCTAGTACCAAGTAAATAAGCCCGGAATTTATCCAGAGCAAAAACAATAGCAAGTAGCTCTTTCTCAGTAGTAGTATAATTGGACTGGGCAGTGTCTAAAGTCTTAGACGCATAGGCAATAACAAAAGGATTTTTACCTTCACGCTGAGCCAGTGCTGCTCCTACTGCATGGTTGGAAGCATCGCACATGGTTTCAAATGACTGGCTCCAATCGGGTCCTCTCACAATTGGAGCTTGAGTTAGAGCAGTCTTTAGCTTATCAAATGCTTGTTTGCAATCCTCACTGAACTCGAACTCAATATCCTTTTGTAGTAATCTGGATAAGGGAAGTGCCACTTTACTAAAGTCCTTAATAAATCTCCTGTAGAAACCTGCATGACCAAGGAACGAACGAACTTCCCTCACAGAGGAGGGGTAAGGTAAACTAGAAATAACATTCACCTTTGCTGGGTCTATAGAAATGCCATTATTAGATACCACATGTCCCAATCAATCCCTTGCTTTACCATAAAGTGGCATTTTTCAAAATTCAATACAAGGTTTGTATTAATACATCTATCTAATACTCTAGAAAATCCATCTAAGCAAAGGTTAAAAGAAT
>NC_029775.3:78397479-78401724 GCF_000817695.3 Arachis duranensis | reverse complement strand
CCAAAAGGACATGTAAAAGTAGTCTTTTCCTAATCTTCAGGAGCTATATGAATCTGGAAATAACCTGTGTAACCATCTAAAAAGCAATAATGTGATTTACCTGACAGGCGATCCAGCACTTGATCAATGAATGGAAGTGGATAGTGATCCTTACGAGTAGCTTGGTTGAGACGTCTGTAATCAGTGCAGACTCTCCAAGCATTCTGAACTCTAGCTGCTATGAGCTCTCCATGCTCATTTTTCACTGTAGTGACTCCGGACTTCTTGGGCACCACTTGCACTGGCCTTACCCATTCATTGTCTGAAATGGGATATATGATACCGGCCTCCAATAGTCTGGTCACTTCCTTTTTGACAACTTCCAAGATGGTGGGATTCAATCTTCTTTGTGGTTGACGGACAGGTCTTGCTCCCTCTTCTAAAAATATTCTCTGCTCGCATATTTGAGGGTTGATTCCCACTATGTCTGCCAAACTCCACCCTATTGCCTTCTTATACTTCCTCAACACATCAAGTAGCTGTTCTTCTTGTTGAGAAGTCAGTTCTCTTGCAATAATAACCGGAAGCTTCTGCTCATCCTCAAGGTAAGCATATTTGAGATGTGGAGGGAGAGGTTTCAATTCTAACTTTTGATCATGGACAGGCTCTGGGTTATCTGGGGCTTGTGAAAATGGAAAAGTGTTCTCATTGTTAGTTAAGAGGGTCCTCACTCTTGGACCTTGTCCAATGTGCCTCTCTTCAAACTCTTCCTTTTGAACTTCAGCCACACTTTCGTCTATGACATCACACTAGAAGATAGAATGATCTTCTGGGGGGTTGTCAATGACTCCATTCAGATTGAAGATTACTATGCGGCCATCTATTTCAAAGGAGTATGTCCCTGAAAAAGCATCCAACTTGAATTTTGATGTCTTCAGGAATGGTCTTCCAAGTAGGATTGATGATGGCTTATCTGAATCATTATGGGGCATCTCCAAGATATAAAAATCAGTGGGAAATGTGAGCCCTTTAATGTTCACCAAAACATCTTCAGCAACTCCAGCAACTGTAATAATGCTTTTATCTGCTAACACAAAACAAGTTGCCGACCTTTTTAAGGGAGGGAGCCTTACAACATCATATATAGACAAAGGCATTATACTGACACATGCTCCTAAGTCACACGTGCAATCATAAATTACTACACCACCAATAGTACAACTAACTATGCAAGGACCTGGATCACTACATTTTTCAGGTAATCCTCCCATTAAAGCAGATATAGAACTACCTAAAGGAATAGTTTCTAATTCATTAATTTTATCTTTATGGATACATAAGTCTTTTAGAAACTTTGCATATTTAGGTACCTACTGAATAACATCAAAAAGGGGAACAGTTACCTCAACCTTTTTGAATATCTCTACCATTTTAGGATCAGGTTCCAGCTGCTTCCTTGCAAGTTGTGGAAATGGAATGGGAGTAGTGTTTTCTGTGGTGCCTGCACCTTTTTGTGCCTCTTCCTGTGGTTGAGCTATCTCTTCTTCAGCTATGTCCTGTATATCCTCTTCCTCTTCAACATCTTCGATTTCTACCACCTCTTCAGCTGAAGCGTATTCTGGTGAGCTTGGTTCCACCTGATTCCTCTCCTGCAGTGTGGTTCCGGACCTTAGGGTGATGGCATTAATTCCTCCCTTTGGATTGGGTAATGGTTGAGAGGGGATTCCAATGGTGCTTGAAGGTTGGTTACTGGAATTTTGTGCTGAACCAAGTTGTGTCATAAAAGCTTGTAGAGTAGAGGTGAAACCATTCAGACTGGTGTTAATACTGTTCACGATGGTATTTTCCATGGCCAGTTGTCTTTTCTCAAAAGCTTGTAATAATTCTTCATTAGAAGATACAGAAGAATGAGTAAATTGAGAGGTTTGCTGCTGATTATTCGGTGGTCATTGGTTTTACCTCCGGTATGGTTGATTTTGCTGCCTGTTGTTGTAATTATGCCACCTCTGATTTCCTTGATTATCTCTGCCTCCCTTATTATTGTTATCCCTCCAATTCTGGTTTAAATTGTCCTGCCATCCATGGTTATTATTTTCACTTTGATTGTACCTTTGGTTGGGGCGGTCATAGAAGTTGTGAGTGGATGCCACCATGTTGTCTTCTTGTTGGAGCTGCGGGCATTCATCAGTGTAATGGCTGTAATCAACACAAATTCCGCAAATTCTTTGTGGAACTAGTTGTTGGTTTTGCTGCGGTTGAGTTTGCTGAGCTTGTTGATTTAACTGCATTTGCTTCAGCAGGTTGGTCATTTCACAAATGCTTCGATTTAGAGCAGCAGTCTCTATGCCAGAAGATACTTCTGCAACGGCCCTTGAACGGCCTTGCTTCTATCTGTGGTTCCGAGTAGATTCAGCTAAATCACTGATCAATTGCCAAGCTTCATCAGTGGTCGTGTACTTCTTCATAGACCCATTGCTGGCACTTTCCAATGTGGTCTTATCTTGGGGTCTCATACCTTGTGTGACATAGCTGAGTAGCACGATCTTGTCAATCATGTGGTGGGGGCATGTTTCCAGAAGATTATTGAAGAGCTCCCAGTATTCAAAGAGTCTCTCATTGTCATCCTGAACAATTGTAGAGATATCCTTCCTCTGTTTATCAGTAACTTCAGATGGGAAGAATTTCTCCAGGAACTCCTTTCTGAGTGTATCCCAGTTGGATACGTTTGCTAGAGGTTGAGTGTAGTACCACTCTCTTGCTTTTCTCTCAAGAGAGAACGGAAAAGCTTTCAGCAGAATTGAAGTTTCATCAGCGCCATCACGCCTGACAGTAGAACAGGCTGCCTGGAAATCTCTCAAGTGCTTGATAGGCTCTTGAGCAGGTAGGCCATGAAACTTCGGCATCAAATTTAGCAGTGTGGTCTTTATTTCAAAATCTGTAGCTACCGCTGGATGATGCGCTTGAAACGGTTGCAGTGTAAAATCAGGAGCTCCTTCCTCCTGAATGGTAATTCTTCTAGCTGCCAAGTTTTCTGCACGTAAAACAACCGAATCAGTAGAACGGGGGCTGGTTTCTTCCTCAGATTTACTTTCAGATCCACCCTCAGAGGGGACTAACCTACGCTGTTCTCGCCTTATTCGTGAAATTGTTCTTTCAATTTCAGGATCGAATATTAGCAAGCGCGGATCAGGAAGTGAACGTGTCATTTGACAGAAGAAACACGCAGCTCATAGTAGCAAAATTAAAGAAAATGCAAATAAATAAATTCTAATTAATAAAATAAGCATTCTATTGCAACTCCCCGGCAACGGCGCCAAAAATTGATGAGGTGCAGAAGCTGGTGAATTAAAAATTTATTAAAATGGTTACGTTGCATGTATAGTTCTTAACTCACAGAAAATCTGCCTATCAATTTAGAAATATGTCACTGAAAGTTTAAATTAAAGTTACTGGGAGTTTTAAGTCCCAGGTCGTCTCCCAACGAGTTGCAGAAAAATGTGCTATTTTATTAATCAGATATTCCAAAAAGAGTTGAGCTAAGTAAATTGGAATTTAAATTGAGAAATTTTAAATAATAAAAATAAGAGGCCTTGACTGGGAATTGATTGGTTAAAATCTCTATCATTGATGGTGTGATTGTAAGATTAATTTGTAATTAATAGTTGTTCTGTCTGGTTATCCTTTACTAGGTAAGAGAAAGTTAAACAAGTGGAAATGCTAGATCTGTTCACAAGTTGCAACCCACTTAGTTTAAACGGATTGGCGTCGGTGACAGGATAGTGGTGCACGAAATTGTGATCAATACTTTTCACAACTCAAATAATCCCCGGTAATGAATCCAAAAACTTGGTGTTCAATACCGTGGCATAAACACAACTTCGCACAACTAACCAGCAAGTGTACTGGGTCGTCCAAGTAATAAACCTTACGCGAGTAAGGGTCGATCCCACAGAGATTGTTGGTATGAAGCAAGCTATGGTCACCTTGTAAATCTCAGTCAGGCAAACTCAAATGGATATGGGTGATATACGAATAAAACATAAAGATAAAGATAGAGATACTTATGTAATCCATTGGTAGGAATTTCAGATAAGCGTATGAAGATGCTGTCTCTTCCGTCTCTCTGCTTTCCTACTGTCTTCATCCAATCCTTCTTACTCCTTTCCATGGCAAGCTTATGCAAGGGTTTCACCGTTGTCAGTGGCTACCACCCATCCTCTCAGTGAAAATGTTCCTATGCTCTGTCACAGCATGGCTAATCATCTG
>NC_029775.3:78397068-78397416 GCF_000817695.3 Arachis duranensis | reverse complement strand
TGTCAGTCACACGTTCATAGGTGAGAATGATGATGAGTGTCACGGATCATCACATTCATCAAGTTGAAGAACAAGTGATATCTTAGAACAAGAACAAGCGGAATTGAATAGAAAAACAATAGTAATTGCATTAATACTCGAGGTACAGCAGAGCTCCACACCTTAATCTATGGTGTGTAGAAGCTCCACCGTTGAAAATACATAAGAACAAGGTCTAGGCATGGCCGAATGGCCAGCCTCCCAATGATCTAAGATAGCATCAGAACAAAGATAACTACCCCGATATATGATCTAAGAACTAGATGTCCAAAAGATTCAAATACAATAGTAAAAGGTCCTACTTATAGA
>NC_029775.3:78396584-78396835 GCF_000817695.3 Arachis duranensis | reverse complement strand
CTCCCATTCTTGTGCCAGTTCCGGCGTTTAACGCTGGAATTCCTGAGGGTGACTTTGAACGCCGGTTTGGGCCATCAAATCTTAGGCAAAGTATGGACTATCATATATTGCTGGAAAGCCCAGAATGTCTACTTTTCAAAGCCGTTGAGAGCGCGCCAATTGGGCTTCTGTAGCTCCAGAAAATTCACTTCGAGTGCAGGGAGGTCAAAATCCAACAGCATCTGCAGTCCTTTTCAGTCTCTGAATCAGAT
>NC_029775.3:78396232-78396503 GCF_000817695.3 Arachis duranensis | reverse complement strand
GAAAATACCTGAAATCACAGAAAAACACACAAACTCATAGTAAAGTCCAGAAAAGTGAATTTTAACTAAAAACTAATAAAAATATACTAAAAATTGACTAGATCATACCAAAAACATACTAAAAACAATGCCAAAAAGTGTACAAATTATCCGCTCATCACAACACCAAACTTAAATTGTTGCTTGTCCACAAGCAACTGAAAATCAAATAAGATAAAATGAAGAGAATATGCAATGAATTCCAAAAACATCTATGAAGATCAGTATTAAT
>NC_029775.3:78395330-78396010 GCF_000817695.3 Arachis duranensis | reverse complement strand
TCTTCTAGTATTACCACCGGATACATACATGTCACAGACACATAATTGGGTGAACCTTTTTCAGATTGTGACTCAGCTTTGCTAGAGTCCCCAATTAGAGGTGTCCAGGGTTCTTAAGCACACTCTTTTTTCCTTGGATCACAACTTTATTTCTCTTTTCTTTTTTTTTCTCTTTTTTCCTTCTCTTTTTTTTCGAAATATTTTTTTTTGTGTTCACTGCTTTTTCTTGCTTCATGAATCATTTTTATGATTTTTCAGATCCTCAGTAACATGTCTCCTTTTTCATCATTCTTTCAAGAGCCAACATTCATGAACCACAAATTCAAAAGACATATGCACTGTTTAAGCATACATTCAGAAAACAAAAGTATTGCCACCACATCAAAATAATTAAACTGTTGTAAAATTTAAAATTCATGCAATTCTTTCTTTTTCAATTAAGAACATTTTTCATTCAAGAAAGGTGATGGATTCATAGGACATTCATAACTTTAAGGCATAGACACTAAAGCACTAATGATCACAAGACACAAACATAGATAAACATAAGCACTAAAATTCGAAAAACAGGAAAATAAAGAACAAGGAAATTAAGGAATGGGTCCACCTTAGTGATGGCGGCTCTTTCTTCCTCTTGAAGATCCTATGGAGTACTTGAGCTCCTCAATGTCTCTTCCTTG
>NC_029775.3:78394055-78394974 GCF_000817695.3 Arachis duranensis | reverse complement strand
TTGAGGTCATGCCTTCTCAATTGAACCGGCTTCCCTCTTGACTCTCTCTTCCATTGGGCGCCCTCTTCACATATGACTGTGAGGACTTGGTCCAACCTTTGATCAAAGTTGACCCTTCTAGTGTAAGGATGTTCATCTCCTTGCATCATGGGCAAGTTGAATGCCAACCTTACATTTTCTGGACTAAAATCCAAGTATTTCCCCGAACCATAGTAAGATAATTCTTTGGATCCGGATTCACACTTTGATCTTGGTTCTTGGTGATCCATGCATTGGCATAGAACTCTTGAACCATTAAGATTCTGACTTGTTGAATGGGGTTGGTAAGAATTTCCCAACCTCTTCTTCTGATCTCATGTCGGATCTCCGGATATTCACTCTTTTTGAGTGAAAAAGGGACCTCGGGGATCACCTTCTTCAAGGCCACAACTTCATAGAAGTGGTCTTGATGCACCCTTGAGATGAATCTCTCCATCTCCCATGACTCGGAGGTGAAAGCTTTTGCCTTCCCTTTCCTCTTTTTAGAGGTTTCTTTGGCCTTGGATGCCATAAATGGTTATGGAAAAACAAAAAGCAATGCTTTTACCACACCAAACTTAAAAGGTTTGCTCGTCCTCGAGCAAAAGAAGAAAGAAGAGAGTAGAAGAAGAAGAAATGAGGAAGAAGGGAATGGCTTTGTGTTCGGCCAAAAAGGGAGAGTAGTGGTGGTTAGGTTGTGTAAAAATGAAGGGGTGAAGATGGGTTTATATAGAAGTGGGGGGGCTTGGTTTGGTCATGTATGGGTAGTATGGGTGGGTTTGGGAGGGAAAGTGGTTTGAATTTGAAGGGTGAGGTAGGTGGGGTTTTATGAAGGATGGATGTGAGTGGTGAAGAGAAAGATGGGATTTGATAGGTGAAGGGTTTTTTTGGGGAAGAGGTG
>NC_029775.3:78393417-78393970 GCF_000817695.3 Arachis duranensis | reverse complement strand
AGGTGGGGATCCTGTGGGGTCCACAGATCCTGAGGTGTCAAGGAAAAGTCATCCCTGCACCAAATGGCATGCAAAAATGCGTTTTTAGCCATTTCTGGCGTTAAACGCCGAGCTGGTGCCCATTTCTGGCATTTAACGCCAAGTTCTTGCCCTTTACTGGCGTTTAACGCCAGTCTGGTGCCCTTTTCTGGCGTTAAACGCCCAGAATGGTGCCAGACTGGGCGTTAAACGCCCAATAGCTAGCCTTACTGGCGTTTAAACGCCAGCACGCTCTCCTCCAGGGTGTGCTATTCTTCTTTCTGTTTTTCATTCTGTTTTTGCTTTTTCAATTGATTTTGTGACTTCTCATGATCATCAACCTACAAAAAAACATAAAATAACAAAAGAGAATATATAAAATATAACATTGGGTTGCCTCCCAACAAGCGCTTCTTTAATGTCAGTAGCTTGACAGAGGGCTCTCATGGAGCCTCACAGATGCTCAGAGCAATGTTGGAACCTCCCAACACCAAACTTAGAGTTTGAATGTGGGGGTTCAACACCAAACTTAGAA
>NC_029775.3:78388912-78391054 GCF_000817695.3 Arachis duranensis | reverse complement strand
GCTCCAATGGCAGGGATAGAGATGCTTCTCCCATAGAAATCGGGAGTAGGTGCAGTAAAGTCACCCAGTACCTTCCTTGCATTGTTGGCATTGTTGTTGTTTTCGGCTGCCATTTGTTCTTCTTCTTTGAAGATTTCTGTTAGGTCCTCTACAGAGAGTTGTGCCTTGGCTTCTCTTAGTTTTCGCTTCAAGGTCCTTTCAGGTTCAAGGTCAGCCTCAACAAGAATGCTTTTGTCTCTGCTCCTGCTCATATGAAAGAGAAGAAAACAAGAAAATGTGGAATCCTCTATGTCACAGTATAGAGATTCCTTGATGTGTCAGAGGAAAAGAAAAATAGAAGGCAGAAGTAGAAAATTCGAACTTATCAAAGAAGATGGAGTTCGAATTTTGCATTAAGGAATACTGTTAGTCCATAAATAGAAGGATGTGAGAAGAAGGGAAGTAATTTTCGAAAATTAAGTAAAAGATTTTGAAAACATTTTTGAAAAACACTAATTGATTTTCGAAAATAAAAGTGGGAAAGAAATCAAGTGATTTTTGAAAAAGAATTTGAAATTAGAAATAAAAAGTATTTGATTGAAAACTATTTTGAAAAAGATGTGGTTTAGAAGATATGATTAGTTTTAAAAAGATGTGATTGAGAAGATATGATTTGAAAAACATTTTAAAAGATTTGATTTTGAAGATTAATGACTTGGCTATCAAGAAAAGATATGATTCAAACATTAAACCTTTCTCAACAGAAAAGGCAACATACTTGAAATGTTGAATCAAATCATTAATTGGTAGCAAGTATCTTTGAAAAAAGAAAGAAATTGATTTTGAAAAAGATTTGATTGAAAAGATATGATTTGAAAAAGATTTGATTCTGAAAAATTTTGAAAACTTAAAAAAAAATTTGCATTGAAAACAAAATCTTCCCTCTTGTGCCATCCTGGCGTTAAACGCCCAGAATGGTGCACATTCTGGCGTTTAACGCCCAAAACTCTACCCTTTTGGGCGTTAAACGCCCAACCAAGCACCCTGGCTGGCGTTTAAACGCCAGTCTGTCCTTCTTCACTGGGCGTTTTGAACGCCCAGCTTTTTTTCTGTGTAGTTCCTCTGCAGTATGTTCTGAATCTTTAATTCTCTGTATTCTTGACTTGAAAAGACACAAATTAAAAATATTTTTGGATTTTTAATAGTAAGGAATAATCAAAATGCAACTAAAATCAAATAACAATGCATGCAAGACACCAAACTTAGCGGTTTGTATACTACTGACACTAATGAGAATGCATATGAGACAAACAAAACACTCAAGTCAAGAGAATTTAAAGATTAGAGTAAGAAATCATCAAGAACATCTTGAAGATCACTAAGACACATGCATGAATGCAAGAAGAACAGAATCATGCAATTGACACCAAACTTAATATGAGACACTAGACTCAACAAGAAACATAAAATATTTTTGGTTTTTATGATTTTGTAAATTTTTTTTTGTGTTTTTTTTTTCGAAAATTAAGTGGAAAAGAAAACAAAAATATCAAAGTTCTTAATGAGAATTCCAGGAATCAGTGCAATGCTAGTCTAAGACTCCGGTCCAGGAATTAGACATGGCTTCACAGCCAGCCAAACTTTCAAAGAAAGCTTCGGTCCAAAACTCTAGACATGGCCAATGGCCAGCCAAGCCTTAGCAGATCACTGCTCCAAAAACAAGATTGATAGAAATCAACAAGCTCTTGTGATGATAAGTTGAAACCTCGGTCCAATGAAATTAGACATGGCTTCACAGCCAGCCAGATTTCAACAGATCATCATGAAACTCTAGAATTCATTCTTAAGAATTCTGAAAAAAAAATACCTAATCTAAGCAACAAGATGAACCGTCAGTTGTCCATACTCAACAATTCCCCGGCAACGGCGCCAAAAACTTGGTGCACGAAATTGTGATCAATACTTTTCACAACTCAAATAATCCCCGGTAATTTTTTTGTGTTTTTTTCGAAAATTAAGTGAAGAAAAAGAAAATAAAGGTATCAAAATTCTTAATGAGAATTCTAGGAATCATGCAATGTTTAGTCTAAGACTCCGGTCCAGGAATTAGACATGGCTTCATAGCCAGCCAAGCTTTCAAAGAAAGCTTCGGTCCAAAACACT
>NC_029775.3:78383645-78387120 GCF_000817695.3 Arachis duranensis | reverse complement strand
GACGCGTCGCTGGCGCTTTTCCTCTTCACGCGTTCGCGTCATCCACGCTACCGCGTTGCTTGTGCTTTCCAATCCGCGCGGCCGTGCAAGCCATGCGGCCGCGTCACTTCGATTTGCGCTCCTTCGCGCGGTTGCGTGAGCCAGGCGACCGCGTCACTTTTCGCTGGTTATCTCCTCAAACTCTTGTGTTCCTTCTATTTTTGCTAGCTCCCTCTCCAATCTCAGTCTCATTCATGCCCTATAAAGCCTGAAACGCTTGACACACAGATTACGGCATCGAATGGAATAAAGGAGAATTAAAATTAAATAATTAAAGTCTCTAGGAAGCAATTTTCAAACATGTAATAAATTCAGGAAGGAAATCTAAATGCATGCTAAATTGATGAATAAGTGGGTAAGGATCACGACAAAACCACACAATTAAACACAATATAAACTATAAAATAGTGGTTTATCAATGGCCCAGCTATTGGGATGAAGTTGTAAAGGCGCACATCCAGTGTATCCTAAAATATCTGGTTGAAAATCCATGAAGGGAAGATGAACATTGATAAACCGCAATTTTAAGGTTTATCTTGTATTGAATTTGGTGGATTTTATCAACTTTTCCCACATCTATTCACCAATTTAGCATGGTTTTGTAAATTCTTCCTAAATTGTGCTTAAGAGTGAAAACATGCTTTTAAGGCCCTTAAATTTCTAAATTTAATCCACTTTATTTCCATTTGACACCTTGATATGTTTCTTGAGTAATTCCAGGTTAATAAGGCAAGGATTGGATTGAAGAAGTGAAGAAAAAGCATGCAAAGTGGAGAATTTATGAAGAAATGAGGATTTGGGAATCTATCATGCGACGCGTACTTATGACTTGAAAAATCCCAATATGACGCCTACACGTGATATCCTGCGTACTCGTGACAAGTGGCATGCGACTTCACTAAAGAACACACTAGGGGCAATTTTTGAGCTCAACACGGCCCAGATCCAACTCATTTCTGAAGCTATTTGAGGCCGAATTCAAGATGGAGCAAGAGAAGAGAAATTAGGGTAGTTTAGTAACATGCTTTAGGTCATATTCTAGAGAGAGAAGCTCTCTCTTCTCTTTAGAATTAGGGTAGATTTAGGATAAATTTCTCTTAGAATTAGATTTAATTGTTGCTTTGATTTAGTTTCTTTGCAATTTATTATTCCTATATCTTTGTTGTTTTAGTTTTATTTGCTATTTCCTTTATTTTGTTGCTTTTATTTTTATGACTCTTTGTTGGTTTCAATTTTCATTAATGCAATTTATGTTTTCATGTTTCTTATTGCGTAATTGAGTTGTTATTGTTATTCTCTTGCCTTTGGTAGTTGTAGATTTTATATTCCTTACAATTTAATATGCTTTCCTTTTATGCCTTCCATGTATTTGATAAAATGCTTGGTTGGATTTTAGAGATGATTTTTGTGTTCTTAGCTTGGGTTGAGTAATTGGAGACTATTGAATTGTCAAATTCTTTTGTTGATTGGTAATTGAGGATTGCTAATTGGCTTGAATTCCACTAAATCTAATCTTTGATTAGGACTTGTGGATTAGAGTCAAATTTGCTCACTTGACTTTCCTTTAGTTGTTAGAGGTTAACCAAGTGAGAGCAAAAGACAATTACCATCACAATTAAGGATGATAATGAGGATAGGAATTCCAATTCTCATCTCTTGCCAAGACCTTTCTTAGTTGTTAGCATATTTTCTTGTTATTTACATTTCTTGTTCATCATTATAAAACCCCAAAAACACTTCTTAACCAATAACATGCACACTTTCCTACAATTCCTTTGAGAGACGACCCAAGATTCAATACTCTCGGTATTTTTATTGGTTTGCACTTGTGAGAAACAAAATTAAACTTTGATTGACGGTTGTTTGTCGGTTTGGAACTATACTTGTAAGAAGTGATTTCTTTTATAGAGAAGAAATTCTAGACCAACGATAACCTGCTTTCATGTTTTTGGTGCTGTTGCCAGAGAATTGTAATGTGTGCTTGTTATTAGTTATAGTTCATATGTGAATATAGTGAATATGTTTGGTTTTTATTTCTTTGTTAGTTCTTGCTAGTTTTAGGAGTTGTTTTCTTTGTTTTTTATTAGCTTTTGTTTTATTTTCTTTTGTCACTATGAATTCTAACCCATTTGGCTATGTGTTTGGTTCTAACTATGCTTTAGAAAATAAAAATTACAATGAGAGCATGCATCAAGGATGGAACAATCAAAGGTGGGAGGAGCTTAAGCATATGATCAATCTTCATGGCAACAACCTCCTCCAATGTACTATGAGCATGAACCATCCCATGGTGCATATCAATACAATAGTTACGGTGGACCTCCTTGTGATTATCAATCACCGCCACTATATGCCTATGAACCCCCTCGGATAAGTCCATATTTGATGATATATTTTGACTCAATTTGGATGGATTTTATCATATAAGCTCACACTTAGGCGCCAAAATAGCATACTTTTGTGTTTTGCCCCCAAATTGGACTTAAATGTGAAAACATGCAATTTTGTGCTTACATTGAGCAATTTAATTCCACTTTCATGCCATTCGATGCCATCATTTGTTTGTTGAGTGATTTCAGGTCACTGAGGCAAGATTGGCTAGGCAAAAGTGGAAGAAAGCATGTACAAGGGAGAAAACATGAAGAAAACAAGGAAAAGCACACACAGCAAAGTGTGCGTGCGCACAAGCATCTGTGCATGCGCACAAGAAGAGATTTGCATGTGTGCATGTGCACAAGCACCTGTGCGTACGCACAAGTCAACATTCAGCCAAGTGTACGCACGACATAGGACCCTGTGATGACAAGTCATCATATACCCATTTTTCAAGCTAATTTCACTTGTTTTGTTAGCATTTATGCACTTTCTTGTATCCTAAGTAAGTGATTTGGAGTGAAAATGCATAACTTCTTTAAATCAAGCAACCACCATGAAATTAATTTTAAATCATGAGGTTTAAGCTAATTTTAATTGAATTTTAATTGATTTATAAGCCTCTTGAATTTAGTGATACTTTGAGTGGTTGTTTTGGTTTATTATAGGTGAAGAAAAGAAAAGAAAAGGAAAAGCGTGGCCTAAGAAGTGTAGCCTAAGGAAAGGAAAGCGTGGCCAAAGCCATGGGAAGCGTGCCGCATGCTAAGGGGGAGGCAACATTGCCCTCCACAAGGGCAGACTGCCCTCTAGGAGGGCAAAATAAGAGAACCAAACAAGGAAGGCAAATCTGCCCTGCCCACTACAAGGGCAGAGCACAAAATGAGCCTTGGGACCAAGAGAAAGAGAACCTTGCCCTGCCCTTGTGGAGCGCAGAATCGGGCTCTCTAAGGAAGAAATTCAAGGGAAAAATGTCACCCATGCATGCTACAAGGTTCGAACAAGGAACCATGAAGAAGCAAAGAACTAAGGTTGAGTGCCGTGCCAAGAAACCAAGGAAATTAAT
>NC_029775.3:78378641-78379886 GCF_000817695.3 Arachis duranensis | reverse complement strand
GGGGAGGCAACATTGCCCTCCACAAGGGCAGACTGCCCTCTAGGAGGGCAACATAAGAGAACCAAGAAGAGAAGGCAACTCTGCCCTGCCCACTACAAGGGCAGAGCACAAAATGTGCCTTGAGACCAAGAGGAAGAGAACCTTGCCCTGCCCTTGTGGAGGGCAGTATCGGGCTCTCCAAGGAAAGAAATCAAAGGAAAAATGCCTATGATGCATGCTACAAGGTTCGAACAAGGAACCATGAGGAAGCTAGGACTTAAGGATGAGTGCCGTGCCAAGAAACCAAGGAAATTAATGGAAGATGTGTCCCAGCCGTGTTTCGAACACGGGACAAGCAAGGAGAGAATTCTGCCCTGCCCTTGGCGCGGGCAGGGCAGCATTTTGCGTTCCTGGCGCACCACTCCTCAATCTGGCGCACCAATCTTCGTTCCTGGCGCACCACTCCTCAATCTGGCGCACCAATCTTCGACCCTGGCAGCACCACGCACGCATCTGGCAGCACCAAGCCGCACCAAGGCCGCACCAGCTCGCACCACCATGCACCAATTTTCTGCCCTGCCCTCCACAAGGGCAGGGCAGCCTCCTGGGAGTGACTTTTAATGGGCCAAAAATTCAAATTAAAAATCCATTTGAATTCATTTCTTCACCAAATCAAAAGCCCATCCAAATCCCAAAATCCAAGAATAGAAAGTGTATAAATAGAAGCTAGTTTGATGTAATTAGGATCTTTTTTTTACCACTTTGATTTTTACCTTTACTTTTGAATTCTACTTTCACTTTCTTTGAGCTTTCTTGAGAGACTTGACCGAGAGCTAAGAGGATCAAGGGAGAATTGGCTGATCTCCTTCCTCATCCTTACTTGGGCAATTCTACTCTTCTGTTTCTGAGTTTTGGGTGTGTGAAATTGAGGAAATTCTGTCTCAATTCCCATTCAAACTCTTTTCAATTTGTTTTCTGCATAATTGAATCTGGTTTCTGTTCTTCTACTACTTTCTCTTCTAATTCTTGTCAATTGCTTTGTTAACTTGGATCTAGGAAGGCAAATAGAGATTTAGGCTCTGCTACCTAGTCTCTTGAGACCTAAGACCACAATTTACTTTAGGTTCTTCTGTGAACCTCTGCTGCACCTTATTTCCTTTCTGTTTGAATTCTCATTGCTTCTGATCTAATTTCTGCTCTCTTAATTGTTGCAATTTACTTTCTCTTGTTTATATTCTGCAATCCCAGTCCTCAAACCCCTTTTAT
>NC_029775.3:78374238-78377265 GCF_000817695.3 Arachis duranensis | reverse complement strand
AATGAAGTCTATGGTGATACTTATAATCCATCTTGGAAGAACCATCCCAACCTCAGATGGGGAGACAACCATCAAAACCAACAACCATGGCAAAGAAACACAAGTCAGAATAATTGGAAAAACACAAACCACAACCCCCAACCAAACACTAACCAAAATTCATACAGAAAACCATAAAACAACTACCCAAATTCCAACCAATACCCACCCAATAACCAACCAACTAACCAAAACACTTATCATCATCCATCAACACCCCAAAATCAACCCATCTCACAAGACTCACATAGAATCACCAATCTAGAGCTGCTCATGGAGAAACTGATGAAGAACCAAGAATTGACCACAAAGAACCAAGAAGCCTCCATGAAGAACCTAGAGAGGCAGATTGGACAAATCTCCAAGAATATTTCTGTTGAAAAACCATCAAGTTCACTACCTAGTGATACCATTCCCAACCCAAAGGAAGAATGCAAGGTCGTGCAACTACCCAAAGGAAGAATGCAAGGTTGTGCAACTGAGAAGTGGAAAGATGTTAGTGGATGGTAACCAAGGAGCAACCAAGCATGATGACACTCAGCCAACAAAGAAAGATGAAGCCACCAACAAGGACATGATGACCAAGAATGTCCCAGGAAAACTCACAGAGGAAGACAACAACCCACAGAATTGGAAGAAAGGAAAGCAAATCATGGAAGAAGCAATTCCAAAACAGCATCAAGTGGAGAAGAGCCCAACACCACCACTACCTTATCCACAGAGATTTCACAAGGAAACAAAGGACCAGCACTTCCACAAATTTCTTGAGACTTTCAAGAAGTTGGAAATCAACATACCTTTGGCAGAGGCTTTGGAGCAAATGCCTTTATATGCCAAGTTCTTAAAGGAGCTCATCAACAAGAAAAGAGATTGGAATGAGAAGGAAACAGTGATGCTTAGTGAGGAATGTAGTGCCGTGCTCCAAAAAGGAATCCCACCAAAACTCAAGGATCCAGGGAGTTTTGTAGTATCATGCACTATAGGCAAACTATCCTTGGACAAAGCTCTTTGTGATCTTGGAGCTAGTATCAACTTAATGCCCTTGTCCATGATGAAGAAGTTGGCCATAGAAGAACTCAAACCCACCAGGATGTCACTAGTCATGGCAGACAGATCAATCAAGACACCAAATGGAATTGTGGAAAATTTGCTAGTAAAGGTTGGAGAGTTTATCTTCCCTGCAGACTTTGTAATCCTAGATACCGATGAGGAAGGCAACAATTCAATCATCTTGGGCAGACCATTTCTAGCAACTGCAAGAGCCATTATTGATGTGGAAAAAGGGGAAATGATTTTCAGAGTACACAATGAGCAAATGATCATCAATGTTTTTAAGTCAATGCAACACCCCCCAGAGAAGGAAGATCATTTGAGGGTGGATCCCAACTGAAGGATTCTCTAAGGGTGATAAGGTGCAATTAGTATATCAACAGCAGGGAGCAGAAGATTATTACACTGTCAACCAAATACTTTCTCTTGAGCATATGGAAATTGAACATCTAGGCACACAGAGAAAGCTGACAGTGAGGGGTGACAAGTTGAGACATCACCAACATCAACCACCCTAAATGGGAGTTCAATGTCAAGCTAATGACAATAAAAGAGCGCTTCATGGGAGGCAACCCATGGTTTAAGATTTCTGTCTTCTCTTTCATTTAATAAACTATGATTCCTCTGAACATGATTTTGAATTTTCATGCCTGGTAAATGCATATATCATTTTGAAGCACATGGCAAACTTCTAAGTTTGGTGTACCTTAAGGCACACCCAAGTTCATTGTTCAAAGAATGGGATTGTCTTTTAGAACATATGCATAATTCTGTTGATAAAGCATGTGACCAAACACTAAGCTTGGTGTCTGCATGTGCAACAATGTTCAGAAGATCATTTCCCAATCATGGACTCAAAACCATACAGACAAGGAATCATACATCAATTTTTTTTAAAAAATGCATCAATTGTGAGAACGGTTTGCATTGTTGAGCCGTCCCCTCAATAAAAGATAAGTTTGGTGTTCACCAACTTTTAGCATTTTATTTAGGGACACAATTGATCACAAAAATTTTTTTTTTAACTATTAAGCAAACCAAAACAATTCATTTTATTATTGCAAATAAATTGCCGCGGTTATATTAATATTCTAAGCTAGCTGTTTTGGTTCAGGTGGAAGAAAAAGGTTAAGACAAAACTCAAGGAGGGGCCACGGCTAGGAGGAGTTATGTGAGGAAGGTCACATGTGCCTAGGAGAACGCGTTTATGGGGGACAGAATTTGCATTCATGCAACATTGAACACCTAAATGCATGCAGCCAATGGGAGGAGGATCCTCGTCAAGCCTCAACCATGCATGCAAGTCGTCCATCTCATGCATTCCTTGAATGAGCAAACCAATCTCAGCCCTTCATGAACACTAACGGTTCCTTCTTCATTCATTCATTGTGGTTTTGTTGAAAAGCTTGGAAACATGGCCTATTAATAGCCGTTGCACCAACACGGCATACACATTCCCATTCAAGCCACTTTCATATGTAACCACACTCTATTCCACTTCCAAAACCAACATAATTCCCTTACCTCACACATCAAAACCAAACCAAAATTCACCCCAAACACAACACATATTTCTTCTACTCTCACTTCCTCTTTCTTTTCAATTTAATTTCAATGGCCTCCTCAAGCTCAAAAAGAAGGCCGGGAAAAGAACCTATGGTAACCGAACCTCCATCATTTGATGCACGCAAGTTTAGATCCCAATTCCATGAAGGGAGATATCATAGGTTCATGGAGACAAAGAATGTCATCTATGAAAAAGGCCTTGATCTGAGGGAAGGAGAATACCCCATTATGAGGCAAATTACTAGAGAAAGGAGGTGGGAACTCTTGTGTGCTCCTCTGACTGACATCAGTGCAGTAATGATCAGGGAGTTCTATGCAAATGCTGCAAAAGAAAACAAAAATAGTGCTCCCTACACAAGTTATGTCAGAGGG
>NC_029775.3:78372629-78373300 GCF_000817695.3 Arachis duranensis | reverse complement strand
AGATTCTGTTTGGGGTAGAAGATGTCCTGGTGAAGAGATCCGAGATTATTCCAAGACAGGAAAGAGAAAGAAGAAGAAGGGAGAATCAAGCAGCAGCCATGACCATTAGAAGGTGGCAAAGTTCTTTCATACTTCCTCTTTCATGTCTCTAATAAGGAGATGCATGTCTGAAACATGATATGCCTCCATCATTTATTTCTTTATGCATTTTCTGTTCTTTGCTTTTCATTTTAGTTAATTAATAAATAGCTAGAAAAATGATAAGTCTACACAATGCTTGTATCCATCACTTAGCTTGAAAATTGTTTTGTTTCCATTATGCTTAAATAAAAGAGTTTGGTTTGAATTGAAAAGTGAAATATCCAATGTTGCATAAGTATGAATGGAAGTTGGTGGTGGTATATGTGTTTGATTAAATGCATGACTCATGAAATAAGTGTTGCATAATATCATTCTCATCCAATTGTGAGTTAGCTTGCTGTTACAAAGACTCCTATCAAGAATGAAAAAGCCCTTGGTGACAAAAACAGAAAGAAAAAGGGAAAGAAAAAGCCAAAATGGCAAGAAAAACAAAGAATAAAGGTTGGACACCAATAGCTTGAACCTTAGGACATATGCCTGTGGTGTTCTTGTACTAAGATCTGCTTGGATGAGTAAATTCTAAGGGGTAT
>NC_029775.3:78360863-78370580 GCF_000817695.3 Arachis duranensis | reverse complement strand
CTTTTGGTTCTTCTGTGAACCTTTGCTGCATTTTATTTTCTTTCTGTTTGAATGTTATTTGCTTCTGATTTAATTTCTGCTCAATCAATTGCTGCAATTTACTTCTTCTTTGTTTAGATCCTGCAATCCCATTCCTCAATCCCCTTTTATATTTAAGCCATTTATCTTTCTTGCCATTTAAGTTACTGCAATTTACCTTTCTTGCACTTTAAGTTTCAGTCATTTACTTTCTTGTTCTTTAAGTTTCTGCAAATTTTACTTTCCCGTTCTTTAATTTACTGCAAATTCCCTTCCCCCTTTACATTTACTGTCATTTACTTCCTGTTAAACACAAATCACTCAACCAATACTTGATTCGCTTGACTAAATCACCCACTAAACTAAAATTGCTCAATCCTTCAATCCCTGTGGGATCGACCTCACTCATGTGAGTTATTATTACTTGATGCGACCCGGTACACTTGCCGGTGAGTTTTGTGTTGGATCGTTTTCCACACATCACCCTGCATGTGATTTTATTAATGAAACAAGTGCTGCACGATTTCTGAGAGCTCTTGGCCCATTTTGGAAGGCTTGAAGGCTAAAAATGGATGCTATATGAAGGGGACTTCAACACATATCATGGAAGCTCACTTAGATAGTTTTAATTTCATAGTATTAGGAGTAGGAGTAGTGTAGAGTAGAATTTTTCTCTTAGGTTTCATTTCCATCTCTATTGTAGCATTTTATAGCAAGCTTTGATTTTGGATTTTGCTTCTTTAATTGCAAGTACTCTCAATTTCCTCTTTAATTATAGAACATTTATTTTCATTTGCTTTGGTTCAAGTTACTTTGTTTATATTTGTAATGTTGAGTTTCTTGAAGTTTTGATTGATGAATTTAATGATTTATGCTTTCTTTATGTTTGTTTGGATGTTTATTGTTGGTTTTGTGAATAGATGGTTATAGTTTTCTATTTTTTCATTGCAATTTTCCATGTTTTGGTTTTATGCACATAAGGTGTTTGTGAAAATTTCAACTCTAGTTTTTGAGTAGATTTTGCCACCTTGGCTTGGGATTTGAGTTCCTAAGATACTAGAGTCATAATGTCCGACATTTAGTGGTAATTCTTGGGGAGTTAGTTGACTCTTGATTCCATTGAAGCTAGCCTTTTACCAACTAGTTTGGTAAGTTAGCTAGGACTTATGGATTAAGGTCAATTATGCTTGCTTGACCTATTCCTCAATGTTAGGGGTTAACTAAGCGAGATTAACTCATGCTAATTACCATAGTTTGGATTATGGCAATGATAGGATTCCTTAGATTCTCAATTTCCCAAGTCAAGGCCTTTCATGCATTTATAGCATTTTCACTAGTTTTGATCTTGTTGCCCTTTTTCTTGCATTAATTACAAATTTGATCATTCCTCAGTTCTTTTATTGCTTAGTTCTTTTAATCTTTCATTTCTTGATTTCAAAACCCCTTTTTGTCCTTAACAACCCAAAGAGTGACGCTTCAATTGCATCCTAAGGGAAGACGATCCGAGCTTGAAATTACTCTTAATCTCGGTTACTTTCATTTGAATTTATCGTTTGATTGAGAGAGTTTATTGCTAGTTTGGACTATGCTACTAACGAATTGATCCTTTTGATTCTAAACCATAACACAAAACCCTCGTCATCACCCTCTTCAATATAACCCTCAACCACCATACTCACAAGCTCCATACCACCAAACACTCCTATATGACCCTAACCTATATCCACCATACCAACAACCATATGAACCATACCTAGAGCCGCCACCATTCCAACACCAACATTCCTAAGAACCACCACTTTCATATACACCACCTCACTATTCTTACCAAGATGAACCACCTCCCATGTATGAGAACTTTCAACCATAAGATGAATTCTCCCTTCTATCACAACCCTCCATGAAAGAATATCTATATCCATCAATCTAAGAGCAATATGATCCTACTTATGTTAGCCAAGTAGAACAAGATTCAATGGATCATCTCATGAAAGCAATGGATCGGCTTAGAGCAATCTTAGTTCAAAAGGAGCAAGAGGAAGCCCAAAAGAGGCACGAAGCTATCACGGCTAGCCTTGCCAAAATTAAAGCCAACTTGGACTCATGGGATTCATGCAACAAACAAAGCATTTTCACAGATAAATGTGGAAAATCAACCGAAGAGCGGAGCATGAAGAAGGTCATAGAATCTCAACTTAAGAACAAGGAGATGGAGTGTGTTTTGCGACAAGTGGAAGGGATGGAGATTGTTGAAGAAGAAGTGGTTGAATAATGCGCAACCTCCAAGGCATAGTATGAATGATGAAAGATTGGAAGAGGTTGAGCAAGAAGCAAGCTCTACCATTAAAGATGATTCTACACCAGCCAATGTGCCTTTTGAAATTTTTGAATCTCCCTCATTGTGTTGTGAAATTAATGACAAAGAAAACCGTGCACAACCTTCGACACATGGCTTGAGCAATGAGGAATGTATAGAACAAGTTAGTGAACAAGGAATTGAAATTGAGGAAACTTGTCAAGAGGTGGAATTAATCCAAGAAGAGCACAAGGAAGTGAATACCACAAGGCCATTGGAAGCCTTTCTCACTAAGCAACCATCTATTCCTTCATTCAAGTGGGTAAATCTCTTATCCCTAAGCTTTTACTTTTCTGCTTGAATATGGTTTGCTTGAGACGGATGGTCAACTTAGAGCTCTTTGTGGCTTTAAGAGCAAAAAGGAGATGATTAGCGGTCAAGATTGTAAATCAAGGTTCATTAGGGTTGGAAGTTCAAGGTCTAAGTTCAATGGTTGGTATAGTTTTCAATTTATTGGGTCTAGGAGGATGTCTTGGTGTTCAGAGGAGAATTCATCAAGCTTACCACCCGGAAGGAATCACAAGAACCAACTTGAAGATGGGTGTAAGAATAAAGTTTGGGATCCCGATATACATCATGTGGACTAACTTGGGGAGCCCTTAGCTTGTGTAGAAATCCATCAAGGCTTGAAGAAATTAATTTGGAATATTGGAGCTTATTAGAAGTCCAAGAATTGGTGGAAGTTCAAAGATGAATACAAGCACAAGCCACCATGATAAGGAGCTTCCCAAATGTCCAACTTAAGGACTTTAAATAAAAGTACTAGGTGGGAGACTGATGAGCGGATAATTTATACGCTTTTTGGCATTATTTTTAGGTAGTTTTTAGCATGATCTAGTTACTTTTAGGGATATTTTCATTAGTTTTTATGCTAAATTCACATTTCTGGACTTTACTATGAGTTTGTGTATTTTTCTATGATTTCAGGTATTTTCTGGCTGAAATTGAGGGACCTGAGCAAAACTCTGATAGGAGGCTGACAAAGGACTGTTGATGCTGTTGGAATCTGACCTCCCTGCACTAGAAATAGATTTTCTGGAGCTACAGAACTCCAAATGGCACGCTCTCAACGGCGTTGGAAAGTAGACATCCAGAGCTTTTCACTAATATATAATAGTTCATACTTTATTTGTGATTAGATGACGTAAACTGGCGCTCAACGCCAGTTCCATGCTGCATTCTAGAGTCAAACGCCAGAAACACATCACGAACCAGAGTTGAACGCCCAAAACACGTTACAACTTGGCGTTCAACTCCAAGAGAAGCCTCAGCTCGTGGATAGATCAAGCTCAGCCCAAGCACACACCAAGTGGGCCCCTGAAGTGGATTTATGCATCAATTACTTACTTCTGTAAACCCTAGTAGCTAGTTTAGTATAACAAGAACTTTTTACTAGTGTATTAGTCCTTTTTTTGACCACGTTACATCTTTGGTCTCAGTTTTATTTTATTCTTCATCTTAGGAGACTAATGATCACGTTTTGGGGGCTGGCCATTCGGCCATGCCTGGACCTTTCACTTATGTATTTTCAATGGTGCAGTTTCTACACACCATAGATTAAGAGTGTGGAGCTCTGCTGTACCTCAAGTTTCAATGCAATTACTATTATTTTCTATCCAACTCGATTTATTCCTGTTCTAAGATATTCGTTGCACTTCAACTTGATGAATGTGATGATCCGTGACACTCATCATCATTCTCACCTATGAACGCGCTTGACTGACAACCACTTCCGTTCTACCTTAGACCGGGCGCATATCTCTTGGATTCCTTAATCAGAATCTTCGTGGTATAAGCTAGAATTGATGGTGACATTCATGGGAATTCGAAAAGTCTAACCTTGTCTGTGGTATTCCGAATAGGATTCCGGGATTGAATGACTGTGACGAGCTTCAAACTCCTGAAGGCTGGGCGTTAGTGACAGACGCAAAAGAATCATTGGATTCTATTCCAACCTGATTGAGAACCGACAGATGATTAGCCGTGCTGTGACAGAGCATTTGGACCTTTTTCACTGAGAGGATGGGATGTAGCCATTGACAACGGTGATGCCCTACATACAGCTTGCCATGGAAAGGAGTAAGAAGGATTGGATGAATGTAATAAGAAAGTAGAGATTTGGAAGGAACACAACACCTCCATGCACCTATCTGAAATTCCCACCATTGGATTATTTGAGTAACTTTATCTTTATTTTCTGTTTATGTTATTTATCTTTTGAATATCTAATCCAATCATATTTGAATTAGCCTGACTGAGATTTACAAGATGACCATAGATTGCTTCATACCAACAATCTCCGTGGGATCAACCCTTACTCACGTAAGATATTACTTGGACGACCCAGTGCACTTGCTGGTTAGTTGTGCGGAGTTGTGACTAATTGTAATTCACGTGTGAGAGCTACCAAATTATTGTAGCCATTGTTGATGATCACAAAATCTGTGCACCAGAGACACCCCACCATGGTAACCTCTTTTCATTCTCTTGTATATATAGTTGATGAATGAATTGAGTTGCCATTGTTAGGTACTTTCTTGCCTTTGATATCACTCTTGTATATATTGATATTATATGCTATTTTTGTTTGGTAAGATTTATGTATTGAGTTGTAGGTTATATGATTTGAATTTCTTCTTTGTTTGAATTGAAATTTTGTTTAAATTTCATAGTAGAGTAATTGAAAAATTTTTCAAAAGATAAAGATTTTATTAGATTTTGAATTTGGTTAGTTTTAGGAATGTATATAGTTGTTGGGATAGATTTGTTCTATTTTTATGCTTCTTAAAAAAAAGAGGCCTATCATGCGTACGCATGACCCACGCATACGCGTGACCTAGAATATGACCATGCCAGGATAGTGCGTGGATTATGCCATCGCATAGTCCAAACAGAGAGTTGTGCGAGTGGTATGTGGGAACTGTGCGTCTAGCACAATTTCTTCCCACGCATACGCATGACCCACGCGTACGCGTCATCTTATTTTTTCCCTTCTCACGCATATGCGTGACCTACGCGTACGCCTCACCCCTCATTTTTGCCACTCACACATACGTGTGACCTTCCGCGTACGCGTGACCTTCCGCGTATGCGTGACCACATGTCCTGTTTCACACGCTTCTTTTCTTCCCTTCTTTTTCACTTATTTTCTTCTTTTCTCTTCTCTTCTCTTCTTTTCATCCTTCAACCATCATCATCTACCACTATCATTCACCATCCACCATCATCTCCTTCAGTTTTAGTTAGCTAATTAGTTAATTAGTTAGTTAGTTTATTTTCTGTTTAATTTTCTATTTTAGTGGATAAGTGTTGTATTATTTATTTGATTTACTGTTCTTGATGCTGAAATTACGTATTGTTGGATTTCTTTATTGAGGTTGTAATTTGTTACTTGATATTGCATTTTTCATGCTTAACATTTGTGAATACCAAGTACTTATGCCATTGTCTTTAAGATGTTCTAAATCTTTTGAATTGCATAATTTGGCTACCATGTGATTTGAATTCTTTACTTTGACTAGGCAATTTCTTGATGTTGGATAATGTGCATTTATCTTAACGCATTGTGTTACTTGATCATATGCATCCATATGTTATGCTTATGCCTTAATGACATGTTTACACTTAATTGTTTAACTATGTGCTCTACACATACTTGAAGCTAGTCATTTTGGCATAATGCTTTGTTTGTGAAATTGGATTGTAAGCTCACTTAAGGACATCTTTTTGAAATTTTCAAGCTATATAGACCATGCTTGCTATGTAATTGATTTTTACTTCTATCTTTCTTTTTCTAAGTTGCATAGCAACCTTGTATCCCACTTCATATAAATTAGGTGATGCAAAATCAAATTCAAAATGCGTGTCATTGTTTGATGTGTGAGCTCTATATTCCATTTGATTTATTGAATTCTCTTGCACATCAACCAATGTCCATTCTTCATCCATTGCACATTTGCTTGATTTTTGCTTGAGTACTTCCATGCTTCTTTATTACTTGTTTGTTTATCTTAACCTACAAGTTTCTTTAAAGTATCTCAAGTACACTAGAATGAGTGAAGTGCATACTTTTTTTTGTATAAATTGTGACATAGCTTTCAATGCTAGTGTGTGTTCTAAACTACATGCAACTTACAATTCCTGCATTATTTCCTTCAATGTCACACACTAATTCACTCATTTCATTTTAGTGATTCTTACCTTAGTCCAACAATCTATGCTTCCTTACTTTTGTAATTACTTGTCTTACCATCCTATTTTATATCTTTTAGGATGACCCACCATAAGCAAAATAGGAAGCAGAAGAAAGAACGTGCAGCAACCGATTGACCCACCAGCTGAAGGTGGCAATTCGTGAAGTCGTCGTACCCCCCTTGCTCATCTTTGAATGCACCGAGGATGATGCAAACTTTTTAAGTGTAGGAAGGTCGTCTGACCAATCGACTGATTTTTGGGTGACAAATTTATAATCTCAACACTTTCACATTTTATTTTATTTTATTACTAGGACTTTTAGAATTTTTAGTTGCATTTTCTTGGTTTGCATATATATAATAAGGTTAGTCAAAATAATGAAATTTTCCAATAAAAATTCTTTTATATAGGGCACCCCAATTGATTTGAGTTAAAATATTTTTCATTGAAACTTGCTTGAATTATATATTGTGGAACATGGTTTTTGAGCTAAGAACACACAACCATGTGAGTTTTGAGTCTTAATTTTTTGGTTACATCATATTAACCACTATCTTCATTCCTGTGTGTATTGTCCTCTTTCTATGATTATGATCTTTGATTTGTTTGATTCTTTATATCCATTATTTTGTGTATGAGTGCATTTATATGATTGAGGCCATCATTTCATTTAGCTCACTTACCCAAATAGCCTATACTTTTATCTTCCATTGTTAGCCAATTTTAAGCCTATTTTAATCCCTTTTTGTTCCTAATTTAGCACATCATACCCCTAAGTGAAAAACAATAAATGCCCTTATTTGGATCTTTGATTAGCTTAGGCTACTGACAGTGTGTATCATTTAAGTGTGGAGAAGCTTGGTTGAGATAAAAGTGTATTTTTATGTTTTTATTGAAGATCTTAAGAATTGGGTACATACTCATGCATTGAATATTTAAACCATATGTATTGATACTCTTTTATATATTTTATTGTGAAAAAAAAACTAAAAAGAAGGAAAAGAAAAATAAAAAGAGAAAAAAAGCAATAAAAAGGGGATAAAATGCCCCAAAGTAAAGTAATAATAACAATGCATATGTGTTATGGTTGAAAAGAATGAATGAGTGTGTGAAAAAGTGAGATTATGGGTAACTAGGTATTGTGTTGGAATTACATAGGTTGATATATGTTAGGTGAGAGCTTAAGTTAATCAAAGGTTCAAATTTCGAGCTCACTTAACCATATATATCCTTACCTTAACCCTATCCCATTGCAACCCTTGAAAAAGTCCTCATGATATTTGTATATATGCATTGAATAACTATTGAGTGTTAGATGAAAAAACAAATCTTAGAAAGCATGATTAGAAGAGAATTGAGAGAATCAACCATATACACTTGAGTGATTAGAGCGGATACACATCCGGTGAGGGTTCAATTGCTCAATTACATGTTTTCACTTATGATCATCCCTTATCTTGCAAGTTGTTAAATTCTTTTCAATAACTCAATTTAATTGTGGATTTTATTTGATTGTGATTGCTTTAGCCCTTATGTTCATACATGCTTTCTTAGCAATTGATTTATTTTGACCAAGTAGTTGCATGCATGTAGATAGGTTGCATTTAGATAGCTTACATTGAATAAATGTTGATACCCTTTCTTGTCCTTCTTGAGTTTAGCATGAGGACATGCCAATGTTTAAGTGTGGGTAGATTGATAAACTACAATTTTATGGTTTATCCTGTATTGAATTTGGTGGATTTTATCAACTTTTTTCACATTTATTCATCAATTTAGCATGGTTTTGTAAATTCTCCCTAAATTGTGCTTAAGAGTGAAAACATGCTTTTTAGGCCCTTAAATTGCTAAATTTAATCCACTTTAATTCTATTCGATGCCTTGATATGTTTGTTGAGTAATTCCAGGTTTATAAGGCAAGGATTAGATTGAAGAAGTGAAGAAAAAGCATGCAAAGTGGAGAATTCATGAAGAAATGAGGATTTGGGAATCTGCCATGTGACGCGTATGCGTACGCGTGACTTGAAAAATCGCAATATGACGCATACGCGTCACATTCTGCATATGCGTGACAAACGGCATGTGACTTCATTAAAGAACACGCTGAGGGTGATTTCTGAGCTCATCCAGACCCAGATCCAACTCATTTCTGAAGTTATTTGAGGACAAATTCAAGATGGAACAAGGGGAGAGCAATTAGGGTAGTTTAGTAACATGCTTTAGGTCATATTCTAGAGAGAAATGCTCTCTCTTCTCTCTAGAATTAGGATAGATATAGGATAGATTTCTCTTAGAATTAGATTTAATTATTGCTTTGATTTCGTTTCTTTGCAATTTATTGTACCTACATCTTTGTTCTTTTAGTTTTATTTGCTATTTCTTTTATTTTGTTACTTTTATGTTTATGACTCTTTGTTGATTTCAATTTCCATTAATACAATTTATATTTTCATGTTTCTTATTGTCTAATTGAGTTGTTATTGGTATTCTCTTGTCTTTGATAGTTGTAGATTTTATATTCCTTACAATTTAATATGCTTTCCTTTTATGCCTTCCAAGTATTTGATAAAATGCTTGGTGATACGTAAAAATGAGAATTCACGTAATTACCGGCAAGTATACCGGATCGTATCAAGTAGTAAGACTCACTAAGAGTGAGGTCGATCCCACGAGGATTGGTAGATTAAGCAACTTTAGTTAAATGGTAAGTTTAGTCAAGCGAACATGATTTTGATTTTATGAGCAATGTGACTTTTTAACATAATTACAGGAATTTAAATGGCAATTAAGAACAAGAATATATAAATAAAATGGAAGTAAATAACTGAAACCTAAATTGCAAGAAACTTAAATAACATCAAAGATAAATGGCAAGGAATTAAAGGGTGCAGAAATTTAAAGAACATAAGAGTAAATGGCAAGAATTGAAAGAACAAAATGTAGATGACAAGAATAATAAATTGACAGAATGTAAAAGGGAATTGGGTTATGGATAATCAAACAACTAGAAGTAAAAGAAATAAGAATTGATGATGGAGAAGATCATTAGGGATCAGAGATGCTAGTGTTCATGAATTGATGTTGGTCAAATCCTTCTCAATCATGGGTATAGATCCATGGCAAATGGGTGATTGAATCCCAATCTCTTG
>NC_029775.3:78327091-78337280 GCF_000817695.3 Arachis duranensis | reverse complement strand
ACTTCATGTTCTTGTTTTTAGGGCCTAAAGATGACTCTGGTTTGGCTTCAATTTTGTGCTCCACTATAGACTATTATATATGGTTGGAAAGCTCTGAATGTCAGCTTTCCAACGCAACTGGAAGCACTCAATTTGGATCTCTGTAGCTCTAGATATCTTCCATTGAAGTGGACATGGTCAGGCTGCCTTGTTGGAGTTGTTGTGAATAACGCCCCATATATTCCAAGTTAGCAACGTGCATTACAATTTCCTGGCGTTGTTGATGAACACTCCTTCTCTTCAGCACGTTGGCAACGTGCTCGAGCCTTTCTCAAGGCTCCAAGTTTGCTTCCTGGCGTTGGCAACGTGCATGGCAAGGCTTATGGGCGTTGGCAACGTGCATGGCAAGGCTTATGGGCGTTGGCAACGTGCATGGCACGGCTTATGGGCGTTGGCAACTTGGTTGGCACCAAGACTTGGTGCCTAGCCAAGCAACCATTCCTGGCGTTGTTGCCAATCAACGTGAATGGTGAGGCTTGGCGTTGGCAACTTGGCTGGCAGCACCATTTGGCGTTAGCAACCTGGCTGGCAGCACCATTTGGCGTTAGCAACCTGGCTGGCAGCACCATTTGGCGTTAGCAACCTGGCTGGCAGCACCATTTGGCGTTGGCAACCTGGCTGGCAGCACCACTTGGCGTTGGCAACTTGGTTGGCACCAAGACTTGGTGCCTAGCCAAGCAACCATTCCTGGCGTTGTTGCCAAACACGCCAATGCTTCCTAGCTCAAACAACGTGCTCGAGCTCCCCTTTGGTGCCAAAATTGCTTGTGTGTGGCGTTGGCAACGCCCTCCTCAAGTTGGCAACGCAGCTCTTCCTCCAGGGCCAAGCTCCTTGCTTGTGTGGATGTTGGCAACGTGGTTCTAGAGTTGGCAACGCCAGCTCTTCCTCCAGGGCCAAGCTCCTTGCTTGTGTGGACGTTGCCTTCAACAACTCAGCCTATTCTTCAAGTTGGCAACGCCAACTTTGCTTCCAAGGCTGCCTGGCGTTATCCTCAACAATGCCCTCTATTCTCAAGTTGGCAATGCCAACTTTGCTTCTTGGTTGCCTGGCGTTGCCTTCAATAACGCAGCCCTCTTCCAAGTTGGCAACGCCAACTCCTTCTTGCCCAGCTTGCATCCTTCTTGCTTCCATGCTTCCTTGTCTCATCACCTATCATCAACAAAGGAAATAGCTTCAATGTCTTACCAATTCATGCACAAATTCCATGAGATTCATTCATACTCATTCATGTATATATTCTTTAAATCATTCGCATGAATTTGGCTAGAATCAACATGTTCCTTAGTATTCTCATGCATGAAAACAAACTCATAAAAGGACTTGTTTATTTAGAGAAAATGAGTAAAATCAAGCTAAAATCAACTAAACTAACTAGCTAATATATCAAATATGCAATTGCATCACTTGGTTGGATTTTAGAGAAGATTTTTGTGTTCTTAGCTTGGGTTGAGTAATTGGAGACTCTTGAATTGTCAAATTCTTTTGTTAATTGGTAATTGAGGATAACTAATTGGCTTGAATTTTACTAAAGCTAATCTTTGATTAGGACTTGTGGAATAGAGTCAATTTTGCTCACTTGACTTTCCTTTAGTTGTTAGAGGTCAACTAAGTGAGAGCAAAAGACAATTACCATCTCAATTAAGGGTGATAATGAGGATAGGAATTCCATTTCTCACCTCTTGCCAAGACCTTTCTTAGTTGTTAGCTTATTTTCTTGTTATTGACATTTCTTGTTCATCATTATAAAACCTCAAAAACACCTCATAACCAATAACATGCACACTTTTCTGCAATTCCTTTGATAGATGACCCGAGATCCAATACTCTCGGTATTTTTATTGGTTTACACTTGTGACAAACAAAATTAAACTTTGAGTGAGGGTTGTTTATCGGTTCGAAACTATACTTGCAACGAAGTAATTTCTTTTAAAGAGAAGAAATTCTAAACTGACAGTAACCTGCTTTCAAACACCAAGACGGGTGAATAACGTCTCGTACATCCACAACTAGTTAGGTTGGGAGCCCGCATGATTGTTAAAATGACATAGACAATTGTTCTGGTTTGGGGAAGAAAGGATGTATAGATTTTCTACGTCAGAGTTGAAGATGATCCTAACTTCTCGTAACTCATCTTGGGTGATGGTAGATGGGATAGATTTCACCTCTCTTGAAACCCAAGAGTAAAGATCCACTCACCGAGTTAGATTAGGACCTGTGGCAGGTGTTAAGGATGATGTTCTATAGCTCGAGGTTAGGGATTATCTTCCTCCTTGGCATCTCAGATAAACTTACAGGGGCACCACCACTATGTTAGACAAAAAGGTTTGAGGAGAACGCTAAGAGAATCTGAAAGGGAATCCTATAAATTACCAGAAGGGAAAAGAAAATGCCTTAGGAAAGAAGAGGAAAAACTAATATTTAAAATAGGAAAAAAACTAAATAGTGGTACCCCTACTAGACTATAATTATTCAAACAGAGGAAAATTAAAATCACTGATGATTCAATCAAAATTTTACAATGGGTGTGCATGTCTACAGTAATAACCAAAGCATCAAGGCAGAAGCATCAACAAGAAGAAATTTTTTACCTATTACTCATATTAAAAGCAACAAGTACGATTCAAGAATGGGAAATGAGAAATAAAAGTTTCTTTATGTGGGTAAAAGGCGACTGTCACAAGTATTTGCAGAAGAATGGCTAGTGTAATTTCTTCAAGCACTCAGAAGCATTGGAAGAGAGCAAGAGAATATGAAGGATTTCTTCGAAAGGAAAGGAAATATTTTTCGTATTTAGTTCGAAATGGAAGTGAAGGTTGAAGAGGAGTTTTTTAATTGAAAATTAAAAGTGGCAATGATTGATCGAGAGAGAAATAGTAACTAAAACTTAACAGTTCGAAAACTAGGAGAAGATTGCAACTGTTTAAAAGAAATAGAAAAGTTTTCTGAGAGATTTTTTGTCTCTTAAAATCTAGTGGGCGCAAAAAAACCTATATGGGCTTGGTCCATCAAACTTGGATTTTCTTGGCAAAATCGTAAGCCAAAAAATCCAAGTTGGGGTACTGTTCTGGACAAGAATAGCATGTTGAGAATCCGATTAAGTGAGAATAATACGTCACTAAAAGAAAAAAGACTTTTAGAGACAAACTTTTAGTGACTATAATATTATTGTCATAATTTCTCTTTTTAAAACCATATTTTAGTGGCAATTGTACATTTGCCATTAATACCATAGATTATAATAGCAAGTTAAACTATGATCACTAAAAGAAGCTAAAATTTTAAAAATAACAACAAACATAAAGCAAAAATATCTCCACTCTCTCGATGCCTCGCCACTCTACCTCACACAAACTACTCTTTTAGTGCCTCATTCTCTCTGAGAACCACACACCGTTCTTCTTCTTATTTTCATATCTCATTTATTCCACTTCTTCAAGCTTGAGTCCTTCTCTCAAATTTCTTCCATGTTTTTATCTCAATGTTAATCGCAATCTAAATCCTTTTCTCAGACAAGCTAGTGCTGATTTCGATTGAAATCTGAATTGCGCTCTAGTAATCAGGTACGAGTACCTCAATCTCCCTATCAATTCTGATTCTTATGCTCCCAATTTGTGTTCTACTGAAACCTGGGACTTTTTCATAATTCTTTTTGGTTCAATATACATTGCTAAAGTTTAATTATTACTATTGTTCTAAAATATTTATTTGATAGAATGAATTACGATTAGTAGAATAGGAAATTAAGCTTTGCTTTTGCTCCTTTATTTAATAGTTATAGATAGAAGCAGGAGGTGATTTTGATTTGAGGAGTGAAGTTAGAATAAAAGTTAAATATAAGGCTACAACATTTGGGAGTTAGAGGTTTGATTGGCTGGATTTGGTTTGAGATTTATAGCTATTATACATTTGTAAAGCTGTTTTGGCATGAATGAATTAATATTTTTGGTTATATTTGATGAAAACCATGTATTTCCTTTAACTTTTTATATTTAATGAGTTAAATTTAATCTTAGCTGATTGAATGTTAGGGTTCTTTCCTTATTCTAATTAGGCGTGGCTTCAAATTGTGTTATTTTTATTGCTTGGCTCTCTTTAATTTCTAGGGTTTGAAGCCTTATTCAAATTGAATATCTGTTTGATGAAGAGAAATAAGCCTCTACATCTTGCATTCCATACGTCAAAGCCTTCTTGTTGATACTATCTTTGAGTCCTTGCTATGTTTCTTCTTATTCATAACTTCGAGTAGGTTGTAGACATGATTTAGATTTCACATGGTTATTCCGATGAGTGGTTATAATTAGGATTTAGGATTTAGGTTGATGAAAGAACTATACAAAAATATAAGAAAGAAGCTAAAGATAAAAGTCGAGAACGTTGGTTAGCCCATTTACTTTGTTTTGTTAATTGAAGGTGACCTATGCACCCTTGTAACTCTAATGCGTTAACATGACAACATAATATAGGTGTAAATAAGTATCAAACAAGTTCATAAATGGGTATGCGATCCTGTAGTATAGGCAAAGTCATGGAAATAGAATATTTAATTAAGCTCCACTAATTATGTCCATTTGACTTTTTAACTTGGGCTTATAAATAGCTATGGGATCCTTTTATTTATATTCATATAGTTGTGTAACCCTATTGTGTAATGTGCAGCTTGAGATTTAGACTATTAATATGATTATTTTACTTTTCAAAATTCAGTATGTGAACCTTCACAATTATTTCGTTTTATTGTGTTTCTAACTATATGTCTGTATTTGAATTATGGACACTTAAAGCCATATAATTGTAAGGGTATTCTACGTGTTCATGTTGGTTGTAAAACCCGGTTAATTAACAACTAATTAACCTATAAATGAGAATTTATTTTAGAAAGCCCAAAATGTGATTTTTGTGGCTAAATATGATAGAGGAGGTTGAGACGAGAATTTCGGTACCAATTTTATAGAATTTGGACCAAGATTGGACCGAACAGGCCAAACCGGGCCAACGGGACCCAAAGTGGGCCCTTGGCCCAACTAAACTAAACCAAAACCCTAGTTTTCAGCACTCTCTCTCCTCACAACACACTCAAACACGCTGAAATTAGAGAGAAAGGGAGGAAGAACACTCTCTCAAGTTCTCTCCCTTGGTTGATCTTCAAACCACCATAACTTTTGATCTAGAGCTCCGATTGCCGCTCCGTTTGTAGCCATGCATTCACCGTGGAGGGCTCTACAAAACCCATACAATTAATCTTGAGGTAATCCACGTTTTGCTCTTCGAAATTCCAGCCTTGTTTTCGATTTTTATGAGCAAAAATCTTGAGATTTTGGGCTCTTTGATGTTATAGGACCCAACTCTCTTGAAGGAGAAGGTTAATCTTGTCTCCTTGGATTTTGGGTGTGGTAAGATTCTCAACCCTAGTGTAATTTGTTGATTCTATGATGTTTGGGTATTGAGATGTTGTGTATGGGTATGATGATTGTGGCTTAGGTTGTGTATTGGTCATATATGTGATGATGATTATTGATGCCTTGATGGTATGATGTATGATACATATGCATGTTGTGATATATGCTTGATGATTGGTTATGGTTAAATTATGGGTTGAACCATGTTGATGGTGAGTATGATATTGATTGTGTACAATAATGATTTATTGGAATTGGTGTTGTTGAAAATTGGCATGAGGAAGAGTATATGATATGTCAATATGTTTGAGTTGAGCCACTTGGGTGAAGTGGGTTAAAATGATGAGATAGTGATTTTGTAAATTGTGGTAAAGTGTCAATGTGTGAGTTGAGGAGGCTTGATGTTGAATTTGATATATTTTGATTGATTTTAAAGAAAAGAGATGAAATTGGCATGTTTTGATTGATTTTGAAAGGAGTTGAAAATGGCTTGTTTTGAAAATGGCATATGGTGGTTTTGTATGAAAATATGTTTTTTTGGGCATACTTTGGTGGGACATAACTTGGACTACAGATCTCCGTTTTGTGAGGACATAACTTGGACTACGGATCTCCGTTTTGTGTCAAATTTGTTTAGAAATGAAATTGGATCCGGGAAGTCCATGCCGTTCGAAGAACAGGTGAAAAACGATTTAAAATGAGGAAGTTATGTCCGTTGGAAGATTAGGGTGTAAATTTGTGAATTCTGCAGCTTTTAACTTAGAAAATTTTTAGCAGAATGACACCTTGCGCGTGGGCGCACTTGGCGCGTGCGCGCTGTTCTTCCCGAAAATGCCATCCACGCGTGCGCGTGATGTGCGCGGGTGCGCCGATGGTGCTGCACCCAGTGCCCAGCCATTTTCCAGAGAGTTATGCCAGAACTGTGCCAGTGTTGTGCCTGGGGCACGAGAACACCCACGCGTACGCGTGGTTGACGCGTACGCGTCGATTGGCAAATTTTTAATCCACGCGTTAGCGTGCATGACGCTTGCGCGTCGATGAGTTTTTGAGGCCATCCACGCGTGCGCGTGGAGTGCGCGTACGCGTGTGCGCGTGGAGTGCGCGTACGCGTGGACCTGTTTTCATCCCAAAGTTGATTTTTGAGTTTTAAAAGCCAAATTTCATACTTCTAAGCCTCCGATCTCACCATTTATATCTTAAATCATTATGATATGCCTAGCTATGAGAGAAAGAGCTAGTGGATGGGGTAACTTGCGAGTGAAGCAAGGGAAAATGAATAATCAATGAGGATCATTGATGATTATGTGAGATGTAGAGGATGGTGGTGGAAGTGCTTGTTTTGCCATGGGCCGAAAGGCTGTATTTGTTAATGAGATGGCTGGTTATGGATTTAACCGTGAGACCAATGGGCTGGTTATTGATTTAACCGTGATGCCAATGGGCTGGTTATGGATTTAACCGTGAGCCGGAATGGCTGTGTATGATATGAATTTTGGCTGGTTCTGGACTGAACCGTGAGCCAGATGGCTGATATGGATGTTGATCCATGGATGAGAATTCATGCATGCTTATGCTGAATTATTGAAAATTGTGATTTGCACTTCCACTATCTGAGATACGAGTTTCCCTGGGTAGTAGCAGTGGCTAGCCACCACGTGCTCCAGGTTGAGACTTGATACTCTGTTGACCCTATGTCATAAGTGTGGCCGGGCACTGTGAAAGACCCGGATGAGCTCGCCCCCGTAAATATTCACCAGTGAGGGTGATGGATATAGATCATGATTATGATCAAGTTTATAACGAGTATAACTCGAGTTGGGGATGCGTGACAGAGGGACAGTCCAATGGTTAGCGACCAGGACTTGTCGGGTTGGCTCTATAACCGACAAGATGATATCATCAGCCACTAGGGACAGGCATTCATCATATGCATACTATATGAATTGTTTGAGATTGCCTATTTGACTGCATATTACTTGCTAATTGTCTAAATGCCTTACTTGTTCCTAATTGTATATTTCTTGCTTGATATAACTGTGTTTGCTATATTATACTCCTGCTGGTGGTTGGGAGGTCTGAAGGAATTGGAAAGGGAAGTATTAGTTAGACTGAAGTATCTTTAATCAGATGCCCTTTATGGTTTAGTTTGTTTATAAGCTTTGATATTATTTGGAGGAAGTTCTAGGATTGCCTTCGGCTTTCCTCCATTATTATGTATTATATATGTGGAAGCTGTTACCATGTTGGGGACCTCTGGTTCTCACCCATGCGGATTTTGTGGTTTTCAGATGCAGGACGTGAGGTGTCCCGCTGATGCATGCTGAAATATGAGTTATTTTGAGGAGCTGTTCAGGTTCTCTCGTATGTGCCAAGGGACTCCGGTGGAATATGAAGAATGGAAGTGTGTTAAGTATGAAGGAGGACTCCGGAGTGATATTTTTAGTTCAGTGGGACCAATGGAGATTAGGACCTTCTCCGAGTTGGTAAACAAGTGTAGGGTTGCTGAAGAGTGTGTGAAAAGGGCAACCGCTGAGAAAGGGAGTCACAAAGGCTCCTAGTTATAATCAATCATTCATACTACTATACGTACTAATTTTATTTTTAGAGTTCGTAATACCTTGCCATCTCTGAATTATGACTTAAGTATAAGACTCTGTATGGTAGGGTGTTACATTATGGTATCAGAGCAATTCGTTCCTGTAGAGCCTGAGGAATGGACTGACTATGCTTCTGTGCATTCTCTCTGTGTGTTATGTGCTATTAGTATATCTGCTTGATATAATTAGCATAAACGTTCATGAGCATGCATTTGGGACTTTGAAGCACTAGACTTCCGATGTTGAGACTGATCAACTTAATATCGATTGTTTGGTGTGTATAGGAACCAGATGGCGCCTCGTGGACGCGGTAGAGGTAGTGTGAGAGGTCGTACGAATGCTCGTGCACCGGAGAATAACCCTAATGACCCGGTGAACTTTATGACTGCGTTGGAGAACATGGCTGCTGCTATGCAAGCCACTGCTGAGGCTCTTGGTCAACAGATGAACAACCATGTCAATGATGGAGGTGGAGTTCAGGGCCCGATGATGCTGGCAAACTTTTTGAAGGTTAATCTGCCTAAGTTCAAGGGAACTACTAGTCCGACTGAGGCTGATACATGGTTTCAGGCTATAGAACGAGTACTGCAAGCACAAGTGGTACCTGAAGGACAGCGTGTCGAGTTTGCTACCTATATGCTCACAGGTGAAGCGTCGCATTGGTGGCAAGGTATCCGACGTCTTCTGCAGCAGGGTGATGACTATATCACCTGGAATGTCTTCCAAGAGGAGTTCTATAAGAAGTACTTTCCGACTTCTGCTAGGACGGCTAAGGAACTTGAATTGTTACAGCTGAAGCAGGGTACTATGTCCATATCAGAGTATACTGACAAGTTTGAGAAAGCCCATAAGTTAGGACTGAAGATTGTAACTTTAGGTTATGATCTAAGAGTGTATAATGCTACCCATGAAGCCATGGTAACTAGGCTAGGATGCCCGGAAGTTTCCTTTAGATTCAAGCAGCATGATTTTGTTCATAATTTAATCTGCTTGCCGATGATCGGTCTTGATCTTATCTTGGGATTGGACTGGTTATCTAAGAACCATGTTCTGCTAGATTGTTCTACAAAGTCGGTGTACTTTATGCCAGAAGATACTGAAGGGCCGGTCATGGTGAATAATTATTATTTGAATTTGATGATGGTGAACTGTTCTGGTGTCGAATGTCAGGGTATCCTATTGTTAACCGCGGGCGTTTCAGGTGATGATCAAAGGTTGGAGCAGATTCCAGTTGTGTGTGAGTTTCCGGAAGTGTTTCCCGATGATATTGATGAGTTTCCACCTAACCGAGAGGTTGAGTTTGCTATTGAGTTGGTGCCCGGGGCGGGACCAATCTCAAGTGCTCCTTATAGGATGTCACCGTTAGAGATGAACGAGCTAAAATCTTAGTTAGAGGATTTGTTGGGAAAGAATTTTATACGACCAAGTGTCTCTCCGTGGGGTGCTCCAGTGTTACTGGTGAAGAAGAAGGATGGGAGTATGCGGCTCTGTGTGGATTACAGGCAGCTGAACAAGGTTACAATAAAGAATAAGTACCCATTGCCGAGAATTGATGATCTCATGGATCAGTTACAAGGAGCTGGAGTTTTCTCCAAGATCGATTTGCGATCCGGTTATCACCAGATAAGGGTGAGGGGTGAGGATATCCCTAAGACCGCTTTCAGGACTCGTTATGGTCATTACAAGTACACTGTAATGTCTTTCGGGTTGACGAACGCTCCTGCAGTGTTTATGGATTACATGAATAGAGTTTTCCGTCCGTTTCTGGATAAATTCGTTGTTGTCTTCATTGATGACATACTGATTTACTCCAAGACTGAAGAAGAGCATGCGGAACACTTGAGGACTGTGTTGCAGATTCTAAAGGAGAAGAAACTCTATGCAAAAATGTCTTAAGTGTGAGTTTTGGAAGAGTGAGGTGAAGTTTTTGGGCCATGTGGTGAGTAAGAAGGGAATAGCCGTAGATCCAACTAAGGTGGAGGCTGTGATGGATTGGAAGCAACCAACCACCGTAACAGAGATAAGGAGTTTTCTGGGTTTAGCTGGCTATTATCGAAGGTTTATCAAGGGCTTTTCACAGATAGCTTTGCCAATGACAAAGTTAACCCGCAAAGACACTCCGTTTGTTTGGACTCCTGAGTGCGAGGAGAGCTTTCA
>NC_029775.3:78324973-78326939 GCF_000817695.3 Arachis duranensis | reverse complement strand
ATGTGGTGGCGTATGCCTCACGACAGTTGAGACCTCATGAAGTTAGTTACCCTACGCACGATTTGGAACTCGCTGCGGTTGTGTTTTCCTTGAAGGTGTGGAGGCATTATCTCTACGGGGTTAAATTCCAAGTCTTCTCCGATCACAAGAGTTTGAAATATCTCTTTGATCAGAAAGAGTTTAATATGAGGCAGAGAAGGTGGATGGAATTGTTGAAGGACTACGACTTTGAGTTGCATTACCATCCAGGAAAGGCGAACATAGTGGCAGATGCGTTGAGTCGGAAGTCATTATATGCAGCTTGGATGATGCTTCAAGAGGAGAAGTTGCTCAAGGGATTTGAGAGTCTGAAAATTGGTGGTCGAGAAGTATCCGAAACTTTGTGTTTGAGCCGATTAGAGATCTCAAGTGATTTTAAGTCCGAACTCCTAAAGGCTCATCAAAATGATGAAGCGTTATGGAAGGTGTTACCGGCTATTGAGCAAGGAAAATAATGGAGAGTGTCGGAAGAAAAAGATAGGTTATGGAAATTCAAGGGTAGGATCATTGTGCCGGATGTTGGCACTTTGAGGCAAGATATTTTAAAGGAGGCACACAAAAGCGGATTCTCCATTCACCCGGGAAGTACTAAGATGTACCATGATTTAAAGGCAATGTTCTGGTGGCCGGGTATGAAGAATGATGTGGCGGACTATGTTTCAAAGTGCTTAACTTGTCAAAAGGTAAAGATTGAACATCAAAGACCTTCCGGGATGTTGCAACCTTTAGAGATTACACAATGGAAGTGGGAAAGTATTGCAATGGACTTTGTGTCGGGATTGCCAAGGACTAGGGCTGGTTTTGATGCTATTTGGGTGATTGTGGACCGACTGACGAAGTCAGCTTGCTTTTTACCCATTCGGATGACTTTCACCCTTGAGGAGCTAGCACGGTTATACATAAAGGAGATTGTGAGACTTCATGGTGTACCTGCTACTATAATCTCTGATAGAGTTCCTCGCTTCACTTCAAGGTTTTGGGGCGCATTTCAGAAAGCTTTTGGAACCCGATTAAGCTTGAGCACGGCTTACCATCCTCAAACAGATGGTCAATCCGAGAGGACAATCCAAACACTAGAGGATATGTTGAGAGCTTGTGTTTTGGACCAACCGGCGAGTTGGGATTGGTATATGCCATTTGTGGAGTTTGCATACAATAATAGTTATCATGCGAGCATCGGAATGGCTCCGTATGAGGCCTTGTATGGGAGGAAATGTCAATCTCCGCTATGTTGGTATGAAGCTGGAGAGAAAAGCTTGTTAGGGCCGGAAATGATAGCTGAGACTACTGAACAAGTCAAGAAAATCCGTGATAGGATGCTTACGGCGCAGAGTTGTCAAAAGAGTTACGCTGATCAGAGGCGAAAGCCCTTAGAATTTGAGGAAGGAGACCATGTCTTCCTTAAAGTTACTCCGACCACGGGAGTAGGTAGGGCGATTAAGGCAAAGAAGTTGAATCCTCGATACATTGGTCCATTTCAGATCCTGGAGAGGATTGGGCCGGTGGCGTATCGGATGGCTCTACCACCTCATCTTTCGAATCTGCACGACGTGTTTCACGTGTCGCAGCTTCGGAAGTACACGCCTGATGCTAGCCATGTGTTAGAACCTGAGTCGGTTCAGTTAAGGGAAGATTTGATGCTTCCAGTGGCTCCGGTCAGAATTGATGATACTAGTATCAAACGGTTGCGTGGAAAAGAGGTTTCATTAGTCAAAGTGGCATGGAGTCGAGGCAGTGTTGAGGAACACACTTGGGAACTAAAGTCGGAGATGCGAACGGATTATCCGCATTTATTCTCAGGTATTTGCATTTGAATTTTGTGGGCAAAATTCCCAATTAGGTGGGTAGAAGGTAAAACCCAGTTAATTAACGGCTAATTAACCCATAAATAAGAATTTATTCTAGAAAGCCTAAAATGTGATTTTTA
>NC_029775.3:78324402-78324783 GCF_000817695.3 Arachis duranensis | reverse complement strand
ACTAGTTTTCAGCACTCTCTCTCCTCACAACACACTCAAACACGCTGAAATTAGAGAGAAAGGGAGGAAGAACACTCTCTCAAGTTCTCTCCCTTGGTTGATCTTCAAACCACCATAACTTTTGATCTAGAGCTCCGATTGCCGCTCCGTTTATGGACACGCGTTCACCGCGGAGAGCTCTACAAAACCCATACAATTAATCTTGAGGTAATCTACGTTTTGCTCTTCGAAATTCCAGCCTTGTTTTCGAGTTTTATGAGCAAAAATCTTGAGATTTTGGGTTCTTTGATGTTATAGGACCCAACTCTCTTGAAGGAGAAGGTTAATCTTGTCTCCTTGGATTTTGGGTGTGGTAAGATTCTCAACCCTAGTGTAATTTGT
>NC_029775.3:78315211-78324109 GCF_000817695.3 Arachis duranensis | reverse complement strand
GTTTCCCGTATCTAATATGTAATGTGGTAGGAAATACTTAGGCTAGAGGCCCTAAGATATGCATTGAATTGTTGGTGTTGTTGAATGGTTGAGATATATGATGTGGTCATATATGTGATGATGATTATTGATGCCTTGATGGTATGATGTATGAGAAATATGCATGTTGTGATATATGTTGATGATTGGTTATGGTTAAATTATGGGTTGAACCATGTTGATGGTGAGTATGATATTGATTGTGTACAATAATGATTTATTGGAATTGGTGTTGTTGAAAATTGGCATGAGGAAGAGTATATGATATGTCAATATGTTTGAGTTGAGCCACTTGGGTGAAGTGGGTTAAAAAGATGAGATAGTGATTTTGTAAATTGTGGTAAAGTGTCAATGTGTGAGTTGAGGAGGCTTGATGTTGAATTTGATATATTTTGATTGATTTCAATGAAAAGGGATGAAATTGGCATGTTTTGATTGATTTTGAAAGGAGTTGAAAATGGCTTGTTTTGAAAATGGCATATGGTGGTTTTGTATGAAAATATGTTTTTTTGGGCATACTTTGGTGGGACATAACTTGGACTACAGATCTCCGTTTTGTGTCAAATTTGTTTAGAAATGAAATTGGATCCAGGAAGTCCATGCCGTTCAAAGAACGGGTGAAAAACGATTTAAAATGAGGAAGTTATGTCCGTTGGAAGATTGGGGTGTAAATCTGTGAATTCTGCAGCTTTTAACTTAGAAAATTTTTAGCAGAATGACCCCTTGCGCGTGGGCGCACTTGGCGCGTGCGCGCCGTTTTTCCCGAAAATGCCATCCACGCGTGCGCGTGATGTGCGCGGGCGCGCCGATGGTGCTGCACCCAATGCCCATCCATTTTCCAGAGAGTTATGCCAGAACTGTGCCAGTGTTGTGCCTGGGGCACGAGAACACCCACGCGTACGCGTGGTTGACGCGTACGCGTCGATTGGCAAATTTTTAATCCACGCATTAGCGTGCATGACGCTTGCGCGTCAATGAGTTTTTGAGGCCATCCACGCGTGCGCGTGGAGTGCGCGTACGCGTGTGCGCGTGGAGTGCGCGTACGCGTGGACCTGTTTTCATCCCAAAGTTGATTTTTGAGTTTTAAAAGCCAAATTTCATACTTCTAAGCCTCCGATCTCACCATTTATATCTTAAATCATTATGATATGCCTAGCTATTAGAAAAGGGCTAGTGAATGAGGTAACTTGCTAGTGAAGCAAGGGGAAGATGAATAATCAATGAGGATCATTGATGATTATGTGAGATGTGGAGGATGGTGGTGGAAGTGCTTGTTATGCCATGGGCCGAAAGGCTGTATTTGTTAATGAGATGGCTGGTTATGGATTAACCGTGAGACCAATGGGCTGGTTATGGATTTAACCATGATGCCAATGGGCTGGTTATGGATTTAACCGTGAGTTGGAATGGCTGTGTATGATATGAATTTTGGCTGGTTCTGGACTGAACCGTGAGCCAGATGGCTGATATGGATGTTGATCCATGGATGAGAATTCATGCATGTTTATGCTGAATTATTGAAAATTGTGATTTGCACTTCCACTATCTGAGATACGAGTTTCCCTGGGTAGTAGCAGTGGCTAGCCACCACGTGCTCCAGGTTGAGACTTGATACTCTGCTGACCCTATGTCGTAAGTGTGGCCGGGCACTGTGAAAGACCCGGATGAGCTCGCCCCCGTAAATATTCACCAGTGAGGGTGATGGATATAGATCATGATTATGATCAAGTTTATAACGAGTATAACTCGAGTTGGGGATGCGTGACAGAGGGACAGTCCAATGGTTAGCGACCAGGACTTGTCGGGTTGGCTCTATAACCGACAAGATGATATCATCAGCCACTAGGAACAGGCATTCATCATATGCATACTATATGAATTGTTCGAGATTGCCTATTTGACTGCATATTACTTGCTAATTATCTAAATGCCTTACTTGTTCCTAATTGTATATTTCTTGCTTGATATAACTGTGTTTGCTATATTATACTCCTGCTGGTGGTTGGGAGGTTTGAAGGAATTAGAAAGGGAAGTATTAGTTAGACTGAAGTATCTTTAATCAGATGCCCTTTATGGTTTAGTTTGTTTATAAGCTTTGATATTATTTAGAGGAAGATCTAGGATTGCCTTCGGCTTTCCTCCATTATTATGTATTATATATGTGGAAGCTGTTACCATGCTGGGGACCTCTGGTTCTCACCCATGCGGATTTTGTGGTTCTCAAATGCTGGGCGTGAGGTTTCTCGCTGAGGCATGCTGGAGACTTCTGGATTAGCGAAGATCCTTTGTTCTCGGGACTCTATTTTGGTTTATATGTTTTGCTTTTATGTATTTGTGTCCCTTTGGGTTTCCTTTGGGGTTTTCCTTATTTTTATCATATGTATATATTGCTATGCTCGGACCGCTTATCTTCGCAGCCGGATTTTGAGTCTTGATATTCCTGTTTTTGACACTCCTTTGTATATATATAATCACGCGTTGGTTATCCTTGTTCATTACGTTATCGATCGGAGTGTTGCACTTTCGAGTTGCGATTTTGTTTACCCCTTTTTTCTGCAAAGGCTCCTAGTTATAATCAATCATTCATACTACTATACGTACTAATTTTATTTTTAGAGGTCGTAATACCTTGCCATCTCTGAATTATGACTTAAGCATAAGACTCTGTATGGTAGGGTGTTACATTGGTAGGTATATGGCTTACAAAATAGACATAAATGAGGAGGAGAGAGTAAAGGTATGGATAATTTTATAATTTATTTGTTTTTCCCATTTTTTATGTGGTTAGCTTAGAACTCATAATCAGGATAAAATTGTAAATTTGTAATAATTGCAGGAAAAACAGTTGAAGTTGGAAGACTTCATTTTAAGACGGAATCAACACGATTTATAATTTTATGGAAAATCAGTTGAAGTTAGAAAATTATCCTTAGATCTATTTTCCATACTTTTATATCTTAATAATTATATGGTCATTTAAGAAAAAATCCTGATTTTGTTGGAACGTTCCGTTTGTTGGACAAAAGAATATTATAGGTCATATCCAAGTTTATACCATTTTTATTTGAAATCTCTTTTTATAATTTTTACTATAGCTTGTCTCCTACCACTAGCTATAGGATTATCTTCATTTAATTCACTCCTAACTGGAGCCTCTAAATGTCTTATCAAAACATGTTCGTCACATTTCAAAAAAAATTCTTGTTCTTAATTTGAGTGGTGAGTGTTATTTATCTTGTTCAATTCAGATGAAGCATCAGACACCAAGAAGGTTGAAATGTTGGTAGTTTTTTTGGCAAAGTGCTGGATAAATTTAGAATCTCAGGGATGTTCTTTAAAGGGCTGTATAGTTCATAGAATAATTTTTCATTCCTAGATCAAGATTGTATAATTGGGCTGAAAATAGTTTGGTAGTTTTATGAATCATTTGAGCATTTTCAGGTTGTTCAAATGTTATTTTCTTCATGTTCCGGTAGCTTTATCTATCCTATAGTTTTCAAAAAATCATTTACTTATGAAATGATTTCATACTTTAATTGTCCTAATCAATCATGGTATTTTTAAAGTTATTTTACTAACTTTTATATCATCTTTTCACATGTCATGTTTTTGCCAATATCTAGGTTAATTGGTACTAACTTGCAAACAAGAGTGGAAAAAGTATTTGCCATGGTAGGATAGTCCTTGTTTATTTGAAGTGCTTGATGCTATTCAAGTTCCTTTATGGGATCCCAAAGGACCTTTCAGGTAATATATTTATGAGAATATTGTTTATCTATTCCCCCTTCTAAATTTCTTTGTAGGTTTCTAATTTTATTTCAAATTTTCAGCTTTAGAAAAATTTTTACTATTTGCTCTATAGTCTATAGGATGTCTATACTTGATAAATTCAAAGACATGAAACTATCGTTATGGAAAAAGTGAAATTTGGTAGTATCTAAGAGGGAGATTCCTTATTGGTCATGCCAAATAAGGTTATTTAAATATATTAGGGTGTTGTGAGCTTTATCTTTATGTTGTTTTTTTATCTCTCTTTTTATTTTAAAACATATTTTAGTTTTTTGCTTAAAGCAAGATCTGACATCGGTGCACTAATTTTGAAGGATCAAGCTGATGCATGAGCATCTTAAGTACTTTTTTTGGTGTTTTTTATAGAAAATTAATGATTTTTTCTTTGGTAATTATATGATTATTAAAGTTATTTTATTAGTATTTTAAGTGCTTTGATTTCTTGTTCATTGTAGAAGAATGACAGCAAAAGAGAAGCAAAGCACAAGCAAAGAAAATCAACTAGGAAAGCACCCTTCAGGAAACAGAGAACTGGCGTGCAACACTCCAGACAGGAGGGCATGCTACATGCCCATACGCCCTTAAGTAGAGGACTTGGCATGTCACATGCCAACATGAGGGCATGGCACGCTGGGCCAAATTTTGTGCACAAAGTGGGCGTGCAATACACCAACTACATGGGCGTGCCACACGCCCAAAATCTCTATCCCAGGATGCCTTGGTGGTAGCGTGCAACATGCCAGATTCAACGGGCGTGTCAGTTTAACACATCTTTAATGGTGAAAAATGGACAGTTAAGTGGGCGTATAACACTCTGCGGAAGTGGTGTGTCACACGCCAGTAAAGAAGGAAATTCAAGACAATTTAAGAAGATGGCATGCTACACGCCAAGTCATGAGCGTGGCACGATGGGCCAACTTTTCAGAGGCTCAAACTCAAGGCAAATCAAGCAAGAAATGGACATGCAACATGCCAAGGAAGTGGGAGTGTCACATGCCCAAAAATTGGCTCCCAAGGTTGCAAGCCTTCGATAAAGGATTCCACAGAAGAGTTGGCTTGAAATAGAGTGGAGTGCAACACGCCAGTGAATGGGCGTGCTACACGTCCTAAGGCCTAAAAATGACATACTGAAAGAGAGCTCTCTTTAGGCCCACATGGAAGCACCAATTCAAGGATTAAGTCATCACATCATGAACCTGAAATCAATAGAAGAATTAAAGGTTGATTGCGAAATATTTGATTTTGATTTTGTTTTAATGAACTTTGCATTTAATTCTTAGGTTTTGTTTTTGGTCTTAGTATATAAGGAGTCCAGAAAACTTTAACATTGACACTCGGACCTTTTTGCCATTTTTCATACTCTGTTTTGTGTTTTTAAAGCTTAGCATGAGTCACTAATCTCCTTGGTTAAGGTTAGGAGCTTTGTTGATTCCTATCGACTAGTGTTATAGCTTTTCTACATTTGAGTAAACCATTGATGTTTTTCTTAAGAAAAAGTTTTCGTTGTTTATCCAAAAGATTTGAATATGTTGGGAAACAATTTTAATCTCACTTGAATTCTCTTAATATCTTGAAAAAATTAATTAACTAAATTAAGCTTGAAAAATTTTTCTCATGGTTCTTAGGTTTTAAGCTTGGACTTGATAAGTGACATCGAATCAGTCAAGTTTGGTTCTTGAGAATTGTGTAGTTTTTAAATCAGTGAACATGCCTAATCTCTTATCACAATCAATTAATGAAGGAATCGATTATTTATTAGGATTAGAGAAATTGAATTACCAAGAAATTGGAGTTTGATTACTAATGATTTGCCATAGATACATCTTTGCATAATCAAAGTGGAGAGTGAAAAGCATTTTTCTAGAAGTCTCAACATCTATGAAACATTAACTCTTTTGAATCATATTATTTTCTCAATTATTCACGACTTGCTTTTGTTTATTCCCTATTTCAATTTCTCTTGAAACCCTTAATTTTGATTGTCTAACTAGATTAATCAATTGATCATTATTTTCTTATTTCGTTAATCCTTGTGGGAATGATAACCCACTCCCGTGGTATTACTTGGTACGAATCGGTGCACTTGCTAATTATTTGTAGTTTTATAAAATCTGCATCATCACAAGCTAAAGTTATTGCTGTATTCATTTACAAAAATTGGGTTAGGCATGCATGACTTGGTGAAAATTTATGGATTAAGTTATCTGGTATTGAAAAAGAGGATATATTATCTGGGTTTGTCCTGTATAGTGTTGGTAAGGAGAACTAACGGAGGCGAAAATTGACCAATTAAGAATTAAATGGAATAAATACGTTGCAAGTACAGTTCTTAACCAGTGAAAATCCACTTATCAATTTAAAAGGGTTGTCACAAAATTAGAATAAAAATACTGGGAGTATGAATCCCAGGTCGTCTCCCAACGAGTTGACAAAAGAGTGCAGCTTATTGATCAGAGGTTTTCCAAGAAATTTTGAATTTGAGAAACAGAAAAATAAATAAGAGAATTTATGTAATTTAAATAAAGACCTTGACCGGGAGAAGATTAATTAGAAGTCCTATCCTAGTTATCCTTATCAATTGTTATGAGAATTGCTCGTTGCTCCCACTTAGTCAACCTCTAACTATGAAGGTAAGTCAAGTGGATAAATCAATATGAATCCTCAAGTCCTAGTCAATTCCCAAAGAAAGACTAGAGTTAGTGGAATGCAAGTCAATTAGCAAATTCCAATTATCAATCAACAAAAGAGTTTGATAACTCAAGAGTCTCTAATTACTCAACCAAAGTCAAGAATATAGAAAGCTAAATAAAAATCATATATCTGAAATACCTCAAATTGCATTAATAAAAGAAATCAAATCTAACATGGAAAAGTTCATAAGCCAGTTTGGCAACATAAGTCATTAATAAATAAAAGCATTATAGTATCTAAAAGTAGAAGAGAAATCAAAATAAAGGAATATTGAACCTAGTATGAAGAAACAATCCTAATGACTAAAAAAAATCCTAATCCTAAAACCTAAGAGAGAGGAGAGAACCTCTCTCTCTAGAAACTACATCTAAAACTAAAATTGTGAATTATGAATGTTGTATTCTTGTCGTATTGAGTCTCTGCATGTTTCGTGGCTTTATTCCGTGTTTCTGGGCCGAAAACTGGGTCAAAACAATTCCTGAAATTGCTCCCAGTGATTTCTGTTAATTCTGCAGATCGCGCTTGTCACGCGTACGCGTCGGTCACACGTACGTGTCGTTTGACGATTTCCCCTCCATGCGTGCGCATCAGGCATGCGCTCGCGTCGTTTGCGTGAACTCCAATCTACGCGTACGCGTCAAGCACGTGCACGCGTCGCTATGATTTTGTCTAAATCGTGCGCACGCGTCAGCCATGCGTGCGCGTCGCTGTTCGCTGGTTGTCTCCTTTATTTCTTATGCTCCTTCCCTTTTTTGCAAGCTTCCTTTCCATTCTCTAAGCCATTCCTGCCCTATAAAGCCTGAAACACTTAACACACGGATTACGGTATTGAATGGTATAACGGGGGATTAAAATACATAATTTTAAAGCTTTAGGAAGCAAGTTTTCAATCATAGAATAAATCCAGGAAGGAATCGTAAAACCATACAAATCATATGAATAAGTGGGTGAAAAGCTGATAAAAACCACTCAATTAAACACAATATAAACCATAAAATAGTGGTTTATCAAGAACCGTGTCATTAGTGTCAAGACGAAAAACATTGCCAAGCTATACATTTCTTGAAGAGTCACGAAAGGTTTATAGTTTTGGATTCTTTAGTATATTCATGATTTTCCTTCCTTATTTACTTTTAAATTCCAAGATAAATTGCTAAAAACAACAGCTAGGCTACTTTTAAAAGTGCAACTTCAGATCATTGTTAACACTCGTATTGTTTGATGCATGAGCATGTTTTAATAATTTTGCTTGTCATTTCTCTTAATAAAGTAAGTGATCTTTTTCTAAATTCCTTGTGTTTTGGTCAATATTACTTTGAGTACTTTATGTTTTTGTAGGAGATTGGTGAAGTGCCATGTTTACTGATGAGCGGATAATTTATACGCTTTTTGGCATTATTTTTAGTATGTTTTTAGTATGTTTCAGTTAGTTTTTATTATATTTTTATTAGTTTTTAGCTAAAATTCACTTTTCTGGACTTTACTATGAGTTTGTGTGTTTTTCTGTGATTTCAGGTATTTTCTGGCTGAAATTGAGGGACCTGAGCAAAAACCTGATTTAGAGGCTGAAAAGGACTGCAGATGCTGTTGGATTCTGACCTCTCTGCACTCGAAGTGGATTTTCGGGAGCTACAGAAGCCCAATTGGTGCGCTCTCAATTGCGTTGGAAAGTAGACATCCTGGGCCTTCCATAAATGTATAATAGTCCATATTTTTCCCGAGATTTGACGGCCCAAACAGGCGTTCCAAGTCAGCTCAAGAATTCAGGCGTAAAACGCCGGAACTAGCACAAGAATGGGAGTTAAACGCCCAAACTGGCACAAAAGCTGGCGTTTAACTCCAAGAAAAGTCTCTACACGAAAATGCTTCAATGCTCAGCCCAAGCACACACCAAGTGGACCCGGAAGTGGATTTTTATGTCATTTACTCATATTTGTAAACCCTAGGCTACTAGTTCTCTATAAGTAGGACCTTTTACTATTGTATTTTCATCTTTAGATCTTTGAATCTTTTGATCAATTTAGATCTTAGGATCATCTTTGGACGTCTAGTTCTTAGATTATGGGAGGCTGGCCATTCGGCCATGCCTAGACCTTGTTCTTATGTATTTTCAACAGTGGAGTTTCTACACACCATAGATTAAGGTGTGGAGCTCTGTTGTACCTTGAGTATTAATGCAATTACTATTGTTCTTCTATTCAATTCGGCTTATTCTTGTTCTAAGATATCACTTGTTCCTCAACTTGATGAATGTGATGATCCGTGACACTCATCAACATTCTCACTTATGAACGTGTGCCTGACAACCACCTCCGTTCTACCTTAGATTGAGTGGATATCTCTTGGATCCCTTAATCGGAATCTTCGTGGTATAAGCTA
>NC_029775.3:78314873-78315117 GCF_000817695.3 Arachis duranensis | reverse complement strand
TATAGATGCAAAAGAATCACTGGATTCTATTCCGACATGATCGAGAACCGACAGCTGAATAGCCGTGCTGTGACAGAGTGCGTTGAACATTTTTCCTGAGAGGATGGGAGGTAGCCACTGACAACGGTGAAACCCTACATACAGCTTGCCATGGAAAGGAGTAAGAAGGGTTGGATGAAGACAGTAGGAAAGCAGAGAGACGGAAGGGAAGGCATCTTCATGCGCTTATCTGAAGTTCCTACCA
>NC_029775.3:78313505-78314727 GCF_000817695.3 Arachis duranensis | reverse complement strand
CATACCAACAATCTCCGTGGGATCGACCCTTACTCGCGTAAGGTTTATTACTTGGACGACCCAGTGCACTTGCTCGTTAGTTGTTCGAAGTTGTGATAAAGAGTTGAGATTGCAATTGTGCGTACCATGTTGATGGCGCCATTGATGATCACAATTTTGTGCACCAAGTTTTTGGCACCGTTGCCGGGGATTATTTGAGTTTGGACAACTGACGGTTCATCTTGTTGCTTAGATTAGGTATTTTTCGGAATTTTTTAGAATGAATTCTAGTGTTTCAAGGTGATGTTCTTATCATCACCAAAGCTGATTGATCTTTATCAACTTAGCTCTTGAATGCAATGTCCTGCTGAAGCTTGGCTGACCATGTCTAATTCCTTTAGACTAACATTGCATGATTCCTGGAATTCTCATTAAGATTTAGACTGAAGCTTTAGACTAACATTGCATGATTCCTGGAATTCTTATTAAAAATTTTGAATCTCTTTATTTTCTTTTTCTACATAATTTTCGAAAAAAACAAAAAAAATTACAAAATCATAAAAACCAAAAATATTTCTTGTTTGAGTCTAGTGTCTCATTTTAGGTTTGGTGTCAATTGCATGTCTCTGTTCTTCTTGCATTCATTCATGTGTCTTCATTGATCTTCAAGTTGTTCTTGATGATTTACTTGCTCTGATCTTGAAATTCTCTTGTTTTGTGTGTTTTGTTGTTTCTCATATGCATTCTCAACTTGTTAGTGTCAGTAGTATACAAACTTTTACGTTTGGTGTCTTACATGCATTGTTTATTTGATTTGAGTTGCATTTTGATTTTTCCTCATCATTAAAAATCCAAAAAAATTTTTAATTTGTGTCTTTTCAAGTCAATAATACAGAGAATTGAAGATTCAGAACATTCAGTAGAGGAATTACACAGAAAAAGATGGGCGTTCAAAACGCCTAGTGAAGAAGGAAAACTGGCGTTTAAACGCCAACCAGGGTACCTGGCTGGGCGTTTAACGCCCAAAAGGGTAGCATTTTGGGCGTTAAACACCAGAATGTATACCATTCTAGGCGTTTAACGCCAGGATGGCACAAGAGGGAAGATTTTGTTTTCAATTAAAATTTTTTTCAAGTTTTCATAATTTTTCAAAATCAAATCTTTTTTCAAATCATATCTTTTCAATCATATATTTTCAAAATCAATTTCTTTCCACTTTTCAAAAATACTTGCTAACAATTAA
>NC_029775.3:78311602-78313287 GCF_000817695.3 Arachis duranensis | reverse complement strand
CTTTTTGATTTCTAACTTCAAAATCTTTTTCAAAAATCACTTAATCTCTTTCCCACTCTTAGTTTTCAAAAATCATTCTTCAATTTTTCAAAATGTTTTTAAAATCTTTTTAATTTATTTTCGAAAATTTCTTCCCCTCTTCTCACATCCTTTTATTTATGGACTAACATGTACAATTCGAACTCTATCTTTCTAAGTTCGAATTCTTCTACCTCTTCCTTCTATTTTTCTATTCCTCTGACACCTCAAGGAATCTCTATACTGTGACATAGAGGATTTCATATTTTCTTGTTCTTTTCTCTTTCATATGAGCAGGAGCAAAGACAAAAGCATTCTTGTTGAGGCTGACCCTGAACCTAAAAGGACCTTGAAGCGAAAGCTAAGAGAAGCTAAAGCACAACTCTCTGTAGAGGACCTAACAGAAATCTTCAAAGAAGAAGACATGGCAGCCGAAAAAAAACAACAATGCCAACAATGCAAGGAAGATTCTGGGTGACTTTACTGCACCTACTCCCGACTTCTATGGGAGAAGTATCTCTATCCCTGCCATTGGAGCAAACAACTTTGAGCTTAAGCCTCAATTAGTTTCTCTAATGCAACAGAATTGCAAGTTCTATGGACTTCCATTGGAAAATCCTCATCAGTTTTTATTTGAGCTCTTGCAAATCTGTGACACTGTCAAGACTAATGGGGTTGACCCTGAGGTCTACAGACTTATGCTATTCCCTTTTGCTGTAAAAGACAGAGCTAGGATATGGTTGGACTCACAACCTAAAGAAAGCCTGAACTCTTGGGAAAAGCTAGTCAATGCCTTCTTGGCAAAGTTCTTTCCACCTCAAAAAATTGAGTAAACTTAGAGTGGAAGTCCAAACCTTCAAACAGAAGGAAGGTGAATCCCTCTATGAAGCTTGGGAAAGATACAAACAATTGATCAGAAAATGTCCTTCTGACATGCTTTCTGAATGGAGCATCATAGGTATCTTCTATGATGGTCTGTTTGAACTCTCCAAGATGTCATTGGACAGCTCTACTGGAGGATCTCTTTATCTGAAGAAGACGCCTGCAGAAGCTCAAGAACTCATTGAAATGGTTGCAAATAACCAATTCATGTACACTTCTGAAAGGAATCCTATGAACAATGGGATGAATCAGAAGAAAGGAGTTCTTGAGATTGATACTCTGAATGCCATATTGGCTCAAAACAAAATATTGACTCAGCAAGTCAATATGATTTCTCAAAGTCTGTCTGGAATGCAAGCTGCACCAGGCAGTACTAACGATGCTTCATCTGAAGAAGAAGCTTATGATCCCGAGAACCCTTCAATGGAAGAGGTGAATTACATGGGAGAATCCTATGGAAACACCTATAATCCTTCATGGAGAAATCATCCAAATCTCTCATAGAAGGATCAACAGAGACCTCAACAAGGTTTCAACAACAATAATGGTGGAAGAAACAAGTTTAACAATGGCAAGCCTTTTCCATCATCTTCTCAGCAACAGACAGAGAATTCTAAGTAGAGCCACTCTGACTTAGCAAACATGGTCTCTGATCTAATCAAAACCACCCAGAGTTTCATGATTAAAACAAGGACCTCCATTAGAAACTTGGAGGCACAAGTGGGTCAGCTGAGTAAGAAAGTTACTGAACTCCCTCCTAGTACTCTTCCAAGCAATACAGAAGA
>NC_029775.3:78307515-78311526 GCF_000817695.3 Arachis duranensis | reverse complement strand
TCCTTGATGAGGAACCATGGGAATCTGAGGCTCACACTGAGACCATAGAGATTCCATTGGATTTACTTCTGCCATTCATGAGCTCTGATGAGTATTCTTCCTCTGAAGAGGATGAAGATGTCACTGAAGAACAAGTTGCTAAATACCTTGGAGCAATCATGAAGCTAAATGACAAGTTATTTGGTAATGAGACTTGGGAGGATGAACCCCCTTTGCTCACCAAAGAACTAGATGACTTGACTAGGCAGAGATTACCTCAAAAGAGACAGGACCCTGGAAAGTTCTCAATACCTTCTACAGTAGGCACCATGACCTTCAAAAAGGCTCTGTGTGACCTAGGGTCAAGCATAAACCTTATGCCTCTCTCTGTAATGGAGAAGCTAGGGATCTTTGAGGTACAAGCTGCAAGAATCTCACTAGAGATGGCAGACAATTCAAGAAAACAAGCTTATGGATTTGTAGAGGATGTTCTGGTAAAGATTGAAGACCATTACATCCCTGCTGATTTCATAGTCCTAGAGACTGGGAAGTGCATGGATGAATCTATCATCCTTGGCAGACCCTTCCTAGCCACAGCAAAGGCTGTGATTGATGTTGACAGAGCAGAATTGATCATTCAAGTGAATGAAGAATCCCTTGTGTTTAAGGCTCATGGATATCCCTCTGTAACCATGGAAAGGAAGCACGAAGAGCTTCTCTCAAAACAGAGTCAAACAGAGCCCCCACAGTCAAAATCTAAGTTTGGTGTTGGGAGGCCACAACCAAACTCTAAGTTTGGTGTTGGGAGGTTCCAACATTGCTCTGAATATCTGTGAGGCTCCATGAGAGCCCACTGTCAAGCTACTGACATTAAAGAAGCGCTTGTTGGGAGGCAACCCAATGTTATATTTATCTATTTTCCTTTTGTTATTTTATGTTTTCTGTAGGTTGATGATCATGGGAAGTCACAAAATTAATTGAAAAAGCAAAAACAAAATGAAAAACAGAAAGAAAAATAGCACACCCTGGAGGAAAACCTGCTGGCGTTTAAACGCCAGTAAGGGCAGCAAATGAGCGTTTAACGCCCAGTCTGGCACCATTCTGGGCGTTTAACGCCAGAAAGGGGCACCAGACTGGCGTTAAACGCCAGGAAAGAGCAAGAAGCTGGCATTAAACGCCAGAAATGGGCACCAACCCGGCGTTTAACGCCAGAATTGGCATAAAGAGCATTTTTGCTCGCCACTTGGTGCAGGGATGACTTTTCCCTTGACACCTCAGGATCTGTGGACCCCACAGGATCCCCACCTACCCCACCACTCTCTCTCTTCTTCACCCATTCACCAATCACCTCAATACCTCTTCCCCAAAAACCCCTCACCTATCAAATCCCACTATACTCTTCACCACTCACATCCATCCTTCATAAAACCCCACCTACCTCACCATTCAAATTCAAACCACTTTCCCTCCCAAACCCACCCATACATAACCGACCCATACACCCCCTCTCCATTCCTATATAAACCCATCTTCACTCCTTCATTTTCACACAACCTAAACACTATTTCTCCCCCTTGGCCGAACCACAAAGCCTCCTCCATCTCCTCTATTTCTTCTTTTTCTACTCTCTTCTTTCTTCTTTTTCTCGAGGACGAGCAAACCTTCTAAGTTTGGTGTGGTAAAAGCATTGCTTTTTGTTTTTCCATAACCATTTATGGCATCTAAGGCCGGAGAAACCTCTAGAAAGAGGAAAGGGAAGGCAAAAGCTTCCACCTCCAAGTCATAGGAGATGGAGAGATTCATCTCAAGGGTGCATCAAGACCACTTCTATGAAGTTGTGGCCAAGAAGAAGGCAATCCCCGAGGTCCCTTTCAAACTCAAAAAGGGTCAACTTTGATTAAAGGTTGGACCAAGTCCTCATAGACATTTGTGAAGAGGGTGCTCAATGGAAGAGAGATTCAAGAGGGAAGCCGGTTCAACTAAGAAAGCATGACCTCAAGCCCATCACCAAGAAAAGGGTGGAGTAAATAAGAGAACCTCATCAAGAGCATGAGGAAATTCCTCATGATGAAATCCCTGAGATGCCTCAAGGGATGCACTTTCCTCCACAAAACTATTGGGAGCAAATCAACACCTCCCTAGGAGAATTGAGTTCCAACATAGAACAACTAAGGGTGGAGCATCAAGAACATTCCATCCTCCTCCATGAAATTAGAGAAGATCAAAGAATCATGAGAGAGGAGCAACAAAGGCAAGGAAGAGACATTGAGGAGCTCAAGCACTCCATAAGATCATCAAGAGGAAGAACAAGTCGCCATCACTAAGGTGGACCCGTTCTTTAATCTCCTTGTTCTTTATTTTCCTGTTTTTCGAATTTTCATGCTTATGTTTATCTATGTTTATGTCTTATGATCATTAGTGTCTTAATGTCTATGCCTTAAAGTTATAAATGTCCTATGAATCCATCACCTTTCTTAAAAAAATGTGTTCTTAATTGAAAAGGAGAAGGATTGCATGAATTTTGAATTTTATAACAGATTAATTATCTTGATGTGGTGGCAATACTTTGACTTCTGAATGTATGCTTGAACAGTGCATATTTCTTTTGAATTTGTTGTTCATGAATGTTGGCTCTTGAAAGAATGATGAAAAAGGAGACATGTTACTGAGGATCTGAAAAATCATAAAAATGATTCTTGAAGCAAGAAAAAGCATTAAATTAAAAAAACGAAAAAAAAGGGGAAAAGAAAAAGAAAAAAATAATAAAGTTGTGATCCAAGGCAAAAAGAGTGTGCTTAAGAATCCTGGACACCTCTAATTGGGGACTCTAGCAAAGCTGAGTCACAATCTGAAAAGGTTCACCCAGTTATGTGTCTGTGGCATGTATGTATCCAGTGGTAATACTGGAAGACAGAGTGCTTTAGGCCACGGCCAAGACTAGTTTGGTGTTGTGATGAGCGGATAATTTATACGCTTTTTGGCATTGTTTTTAGTATGTTTTAGTTAGTTTTTATTATATTTTTATTAGTTTTTAGTTAAAATTTACTTTTCCAGACTTTACTATGAGTTTGTGTGTTTTTCTGTGATTTCAGGTATTTTCTGGCTGAAACTGAGGGACCTGAGCAAAAATCTGATTCAGAGGCTGAAAAGAACTGCAGATGCTGTTGGATTCTGACCTCCCTACACTTGAAGTGGATTTTCGGGAGCTATAGAAGCCCAATTGGCGCGCTCCCAATTGCGTTGGAAAGTAGACATCCTGGGCTCTCCAAAAATGTATAATAGTTCATACTTTGCCCGATATTTGATGGCCCAAACAGGTGTTCCAACTCAGCTCAAGAATTCTGGCGTAAAACTCCGGAACTGGCACAAGAATGGGAGTTAAACGCCCAAACTGGCACAAAAGCTGGCATTTAACTCCAAGAAAAGTCTCTACACGAAAATGCTTCAATGCTCAGCCCAAGCACACACCAAGTGGGCCCGGAAGTGGATTTTTATGTCATTTACTCATATTTGTAAACCCTAGGCTACTAGTTCTCTATAAGTAGGACCTTTTGCTATTGTATTTTCATATTTAGATCTTTGCATCTTTTGATCAATTTAGATCTTAGGATCATCTTTGGACGTCTAGTTCTTAGATTATGGGAGGCTGGCCATTCGGCCATGCCTAGACCTTGTTCTTATGTATTTTCAACGGTGGAGTTTCTACACACCATAGATTAAGGTGTGGAGCTCTGCTGTACCTCGAGTATTAATGCAATTACTATTGTTCTTCTATTCAATTCAGCTTATTCTTGTTCTAAGATATCACTTGTTCCTCAACTTGATGAATGTGATGATCCGTGACACTCATCATCATTCTCACCTATGAACGTGTGCCTGACAACCACCTCCGTTCTACCTTAGATTGAGTGGATATCTCTTAGATCCCTTAATCGGAATCTTCGCGGTATAAGCTAGAATTGATGGTGGCATTCAAGAGAATTCGGAAGGTCTAAACCTTGTCTGTGGTATTCTGAGTAGGATTCAAGGATT
>NC_029775.3:78306268-78307299 GCF_000817695.3 Arachis duranensis | reverse complement strand
TCAGCTTGCCATGGAAAGGAGTAAGAAGGGTTGGATGAAGACAGTAGGAAAGTAGAGAGACGGAAGGGACAAAGCATCTCTATACGCTTACCTGAAATTCTCACCAATGAATTACATAAGTATCTCTATCTTTATTTTATGCTTTATTCATAAATCATTCATAACCATTTGAATCTGCCTGACTGAGATTTACAAGATGACCATAGCTTGCTTCATACCAATAATCTCCGTGGGATCGACCCTTACTCGCGTAAGGTTTATTACTTGCACGACCCAGTGCACTTGCTGGTTAGTTGTGTGAAGTTGTGATAAAGAGTTGAGATTGCAATTGTGCGTACCATGTTGATGGCGCCATTGATGATCACAATTTCGTGCACCATTTACACTTTATGTTTTTGAAGGGAGGATGGCGTGCAACTCCACCCATGGAGTGCCATGCCTTCTATAGTAATAGTTTTTGATTTTGATAAAGTTAGCTCATATTTAATCGGATCAAATGTAATTGTTTACACTGACCATTCTGCTCTTAAGTATTTAATGTCCCAACAGGATGCTAAGCCAAGATTGATAAGATGGGTGCTTCTTTTTCAAGAATTTGACATTGAAATTCGAGATAGAAAAGGTTCGGAGAATCAAGTAGCTAACCACCTATCCAAGATTGAACCTGAGGTAAATCAAGAAACCCCTTGATGAGCGGATAATTTGTACGCTTTTTGGCATTGTTTTTAGTATGTTTTTGGTATGATCTAGTTAGTTTTTAGTATATTTTTATTAGTTTTTAGTTAAAATTCACTTTTCTGGACTTTACTATGAGTTTGTGTATTTTTCTGTGATTTCAGGTATTTTCTGGGTGAAATTGAGGGACCTGAGCAAAAATCTGATTCAGAGACTAAAAAGGACTGCAGATGCTGTTGGATTCTGACCTCCCTGCACTCGAAGTGGATTTTCTGGAGCTACAGAAGCCCAATTGGCGCGCTCTCAACGGCGTTGGAAAGTAGACATCCTGGGCTTTCCAGCAATATATGATAGTC